>NC_054557.1:12619516-12920766 GCF_017654505.1 Polyodon spathula | reverse complement strand
CTGATATTGGAAACGTGCTAATTGCAGAGCAAATTGTTGGGTGCTTTGAAAAAAGGCAAGAAGTTCCTGTGGAAAATGTAAATGGGGGGAAAAAGTGATACTGCAGCTTTAGCAAAAAAACAAAACAACATATCTTATATATATATTAAAAAAAAAAAAAAAAAATTCACAAGTTTAGCGTTTTAACGATAAATTGCATTAATACAGATTGAAGTATTTTATTCTTTTTTGACTTGAAAGATTATATTTCGTATTGCAAAGATGTTTACAGGTATTTTAATTTAAGTTCAGTGAACTTTTTTGTAGCTGGGTTAAAAAAATAATCTTTTTTTTATTATTTTTTAGTATGGCCTTTGGGCAAAGAACACTGTATTATTTTAATATCACACAACTGTGGATGGAAATACAAGCCACACAATGTGTGTTGCATTAAACAGTATTCTGTTGGGATGGAGGGTTTTATAGGTTTTGCAAAAAAAAAAAAAAAAAAAAAAAAGAAAGTCTTTTAAATCTGCTTCACCCAGCATATTTTTTATTCCGTGATATAAAGCATATTTTATTCTATATTATTACAAAAATGAAAATGTATAAAACTTAGTAAGTCAAACAAAAGGAACTGTTTATGCTTTTTAACATTTGTACAAATTAGATTTCAGTGGAAATTACAGAATTCCTTTGCACCACTCTAGTTTTCGTATTTCTATTTTAATACATTTGTTTACCACTTGTTAATGTATATGTAAGTGAAGTTACTTGAGTGTAATTGTACTTTATTGAGCAAAGTTTAAAAACAAAGTATATTTTATTTTATGATAAAGGGCCTTTAACCTCATGGTCAAATACTAATATTATATTTGCTGAAACAAGATTTGAAATTGTATCAAGAGTTTTATTTTTCTGACGTTTTAAAGTTCTACATAATAAAGGTAAAAGTAAGTAATGGTGCTACTTCATGTTTTTTTAAGTATTTCTATATAAATCTAATAAAGATGGTACATAAAGTGAACGTCTGTGTTGCATTCTTAAGCTGTCTAGAAATCTTATATAATGGGGAATGCTCAGCAATACTAAAACCCAGTTTTAGTCTTTGACTGCCAAATGTTGATTTATTTTTTATTGACCAACTTTGTAAAGGTATTCTAGCCAAACTTTGACATTGTTTAAAAATCCCCAATATGTAACTTTGTTTACAGTTTCCCAACTTGGTACATGATTTATCCCCACCAAAAATGACTATGGTTTGCTGACAAGTTAGTTTCACATCTGCCCCTACAAATTGAATACCTGCCCCTTGTGTACAACTTAAAAAAAAAAACCCAAAACAGTGACATTATTTTAGTTCCCAGCCAGGGTACCAGATATAATTAAACATGGGTCATGCATTATGTGTAAGCTTTTACAACTAAAAATCATCTTTTACATAAAATAGCAGCACAAAAGCATTCTGCCTTGTTAAATATCTACAAGATTAAACACATGATATTTAGGGAGCCTTGCACTGCAGTTCCACCTTGTTAAATAGCCACAAGATTAAAAGCATGATATTTGGGGAGCCTTGCACTGCAGGCTTCTTTGTTTCTGGTGTGTTCAAGTTTAGCATAGTGTGAAGTGTAGGGGGAAGTTAACCTGCAATAATTATGCCTAGTGAAATAACCTTTAAAATCCTTAATACATGTGATGAGCCTTGAAGTTTTTTGTAATGGTGTAAATCCTGCCTTACATAGCTGGTATGGTTTCTAATTGGTATTCAAATGTTTTTTTTTTCCATCTCTACAGCTGCTGCAGTGGCACAGCGGAGACTTGAGCTTATTATAGCAATGACATAATGAGAAGGAAACGTTTTCCTTTTTCCTATCTTACCTCACACGACCTTCCCTCCTGTCATAATGAGTTTTGTTCTTGGAGACAATCCAGGGTTTGTGAAGATCCAACTGCATCCCCTCAAATATGGTTCTGTCCTGTAAAAATTATTGATTTCAAGCCATCCTTTATTGAAGCAGGTTATCTTTTGAAATATGCAACATTATTAGTTTTCTCTGCTTTAGAAAGGTATGTTCATATATAACACAAGGTGTTCCTTGTCTACCCCAGATGGGGTCAATGATTTGTTTAAATATTTTGCATTCTAAAAAGTAGGGAAGGCAGTCAACTGTTATCAAGTAGGAAATATATGTGAAGAAGGGATTATAGAAGTCACTGAGTTCACAGCTCTGGGACCAAGGCCAGTGAAAAGATTCGCGATGATATTAGAGCCCCATAAACTGTAATATCTTTCATTTCATTTGTGTTGCTTTTAATTTGTACTGACAGCTTGGTAGTCAGCTTGGAAACACAAAAAAACACTATTCAGACTTACATAAGTTAAAGCAGAAGTGCCATTTTTTGTATCCACGTCGAGGAATGAATTCTGTATTGATTAAATGGTAGATAGCGCTGCATGTAATGTGTGTGTGTTTTTTTTTTTTTAAGGTTTCTTGTAACAGGGTTTCAGAAACGATAACGAATCAGGAATTGATCGTAACCAAAAGGTATTATAACTGGCCTCACCTTTAGTTTTGCTTTTGAGCTTCCATGATGCAGAATCTGACACCTCTAATCCCTGTAGAACTGTTCACACACTTGCACTGCAAAGGCTGCTGCAGTGGCAGTGCCAGATTTTGCCCACTACACTGTGCCAGTGTATTCATTGAATCCTGTGGAGAGGCCTCACGCTATTATTGTGGTAGGTTTGATCAGCCTTTAGGATTCAGTAATAGTAAAGGAATGATAACCCACATTAATAATACCAAAAACAGCAAGATGAGATCATCTCATCTCTTGAGATCTTTGGTTATAACCCTTCTACTTTGTAGCTCATATATCAATCAATAAATCAATATTTATTTTATATAGCACCTTTCATGATGGACCACCATCACAAATCGCTTTACAAGATAGTGAGGAACAATGCATAATACATTAAAATACAAAAATGCATTAAATACAAATAGTAAAAACCAACACAAATACATTATATACAGGCATAATACATTACATAAAAGACTAATTCTAAACATTGTGGATGTGTGTCATACAGAATCATAGAAATAAGATGGAGGGAAAAACCTGAAATAGCAATTTAGACAACAGATAATAACAGATATCAGGCTTAAAGAGCATTGAAAACAAAAGAGAACAAGTGGGTCTTGAGAGTTGACTTGAAGCGAGAGACTGTGGGAGCTGCACGCACTAAAGCTGGGAGAGCGTTTCAGAGAGTCAGGGCCATGAAGTTAGAAGAATGCTCTCCGAGTGTGGTGCGCTTTTGCTTGAGTATAACAAGCAAGCCTGAGTCAGAGGACTGAAGCTTGCATGCAAGGACATAGTGGGTCAGCAGGTTGGAGAGGTACTCTGGACCTGTGTGATGAAGGGCCTTGTAGGCAAGCAGGAGAAATTTGTAAGTAATCCTGAACTTTACAGGTAGCCAGTGCAGCTGGGCAAGACAGGGGGTAATGTGATCATGTTTTTTTTACATCTGGTAAGGATCCTAGCAGCGGCATTTTGAACCAGCTGCAACTGGTTTATGGTACGTGACGGAAGACCACCATAGAGAGAGCTGCAATAGCCGAGAGGAGATGAATGCATGACAGAGTATCTCTGCATCCGGGAGGGAAAGGTAGGGACGGACCTTTGAGATGTTTCCGAGGTGGTAAAAGGAGGATTTGACTACAGTGGAGATTTGGGCATCAAAGGAGAGGTTACTATCCAGAAGTAAACCAAGACTTTTTACTGTGGGGGAAGGCAGCAGCAGATAGTTTCCGAGGTTCAAGGCAGCAATATTGAGATTCTTAAGCTGAGTTTTTGATCCTACTAGAAGTTGTTCAGATTTGTTATTGTTGAGCTGAAGAAAATTGGCAGACATCCAGGCCTCAATGTCTTGGGTGAAAGCTGAGAGCCAGACCATGGCAGAGGAACAACCAGGGTCTAGTTTTAGGTACAGCTGGGTGTCATCTGCATAGGAGTGAAACATGAGGCTATGTTGGAGGATGAGGTGACCCAAGGGAAGTATATAGATGTTGAAGAGAAGAGGCCCAAGAACTGACCAGGTTTGTGTCAGCGCTGCTTACGTCATAGAAAATATATTTTATTAAAAATGATAACCAAGACTCATTTCATTCTTACCTCTTATTAGCATAAGCAACATTATTATTGGCCCAACATTCTTTCTGCCCAAGATCTTTACTTAAATTGAAGTGGAGCTTGCAATGGGTTTGCTATTGCCCCTGCTCAGAGATGAGAGACGGATTTGAATGCCTTGGTTATCATTCTTTTAAATGTTGATGAATATGAAAGGGTTAAAGATATCAGGGTGGCAGGAGAAGACATGAGATGAGAAAACTCCATCATACTGTTTCTGTTACAACCTAAACTAACACAAAGTGGGTTTCTGGGACAGTATGTGGCAATTAAATATATGTTGCACGCATTGAGAATCATTATAGAAAAACAAACATTAGTAATGAAAAGTTTAGAAAAGTGGTAATGTTGTTCAAAAGCAGAGTTCAAATATTGGCTTCGTAAAGCATGCTTTCAGGAAAATAAAAATAAATACTGAGAAAATAAAACTGCTGACGAGAATTAGTATAATGGAAAACACATGCTCCTTCTTTGTTACAATAATTGCAAAGAATGTCTTTTTGTGAAGGAAACCTTTTCTTAATGAACAATTAAGTGGCAATAAATGAAGCAAGTTCATTTTAAACTAGGTTTTGAGGTGATCTCACTGTTTTACAGTAGATGTACACTTTCATTATTAGGTGTGAACCTGTATAGTTTGCCACTGTACTGTGTATAAACCTTAGGAACTGAGACAATTCACTATGCCAACATCCAACAAAGTATAAATACAGAGGCACTTCCTGGTATTAAAATGTAAGGCTTAACTGTATTAAGGTGGATGAATTAATTCACACCACCACCTTCCTGCATTATGAATTCCTACCATTGTTTTCCTCTCTGTCTACTGATTTTATCATCTAAACTAAATTGATACTGGCACAACAGATTAATTTTCTTTAACAATTAAGTGGCAATATATATATATATATATATATATATATATATATATATATATATATATATATATATATATATATATATATATATAATAATTCCTTAGCAGATAATATTTTTATATGCAGAGAATTATTGGTGTTCCTTTTTAGTCTAAATCTGCAGATGATTTAGCGAATCCACATAGTGACATGCCTTCCTTTACCTAAAGATTAGTCGTCATCCATCCAGCTGTCATATCTCTTATTCAAAATAGTCTGCATATAAAACAAAGCAAAGCCCCCTCCTGAAATAGGTTATGTTCGCTGTCTTCTGTTTTACTAGAATAAGAAGGTCAATTGTAATTTCTATTTTTAAAATCCAGCTTAAATCATTTGGTTAGAACCTTGTCAGTATTCCAGACTGTAATAACAGAACACATGTACTGTGCTATGCTTGGCATCTGCTATCCTGAGGTGAAGAAAAGTCAAAGGGTTGACACAGGAGTGTACATGCAATTGACCAAAAGAAAGGACAGAATTTACAGTCCCTGTCTCAACAATGCTCTGATTATTAAGCAATGCAGGAACCAACGCTTTATTTGTAAGGATTTACAAATGGTAAAACAGTACTGATATTTAATAGTGATTTATAAATAAGCCAATTGTAATATCATGGGGTTAGTTTTTACCACACCCACACCTTTGTTTTCATATAGCTTTACATTCCAAGAGACTGAAGCACCGATTTTGATTCAATAACACAACATGTTAATATTGTAGCAGGCTTTCAGACATAGACCTCTGAGCTTAGCAACATAATATATTTTCAGTTTTGAATTCAGCATCAAATTAATTGAAAACCATTTTTAGCTCTGTGATTCAGCGTTATATAAACTTCAATGAAACCACAGTTCACTTATTCTGAATCATAACTGTATCAGTGCTATTATCTGCCTCCAACGCAGATATTTTATTTGTATAACTTTGAAAAAACACAATAGACTGGGCCATCAAAAATGAAGCGTGTCATAAGATGCATAGTGAATGAGTAAGTAGTAAATGATACACATTGTGGTAAATTATATAATGTTTTAAAATTATCTATTTACATTAAACCACTGCAAAACTATGACCTCCAGAATCCTTTAAATACAAGAAACATAATATCCCATTGTCAGACATTACCGGACAGAAATAGCAAGATTATTTTTGTTTTTCATGCATGAAGACAAACATTTTTATTGGAATGCTTTCAAAGATAAAGATATCACTTAGACATAAAGCAAAATACACTTGATTTCTGTAGACTCATTTAAAACCCTAATGAATTACATTTGCATTCAGCCATCTCGTTTATATCAGGCTACAATCAACGCAAATAAAGTCATGTTAAATGTTGCTGGATTGCATTCTTTTTATCTGCCTTATTTTCTTTGTTGCTGACATAAAATCACCATTTCTCCTGCTTAACCATCAGGTCTAGTGACTGCATCAGAATACTAGCAGATCTGTAGTCACCTTGACAACTAGCTACATCTTTAATAACTTATCAGGATGATAACCTGCTGCATACATTGCAATGCACTGCACACTTTAATTCACACATGGGAATCTGCCAGGAAATAATTGTCACTGAGAAAGCACATAATGGATTGAGAGACAAACCTCAAAATTAAAACAAAATTTAAAGCTTTTCTAGCGCAGAACAAACCATCCTCAGTATGAAATGTATCATCACTCTGTTTAGTTACTCAGAGGTAATGCAGTGTTTAGAAAGTCCTTTAGGCATGGCATATAAATTAACTGCATCTTAGTCAAGGTATTATTCATCACAAGTAGATGTGTTTGAGCTTATTTGTACCAATATAACAACAAATGTCCTTATGGAATATCGGACAGACAGTAATCAATGCATTGAGGACACTTTATCATTCAAAATGTACAGACTCTTCACAAGAGCCTTCAAATACAATGGCAAACATGTTTGTTTATATTGTTTTACACATTATATTAAAGCAAGGTGACATCTAATTTTTTTCATTAGATTCTGACATTTCTCAACACCAGGGCAATTAATGAATTGAACGACGATCAATAATTGATTAATGAATTGAATGATGATCAATAATTGAGTAATGATTTGTTGTATCATACAGAGTCAATTATTTGAAAAACAGGGCAACAATTCCAGACAGGCTGCATTTGTTCTTTCATTTGGTCAGTTATGGAAATAAATCTTAAGCTAGATCACATAGCCAAGCTTGGAAACCACAAAAAAGTCACAAAATAGTGTTTTTTTAAATTTGTATCTGTTTATGGGTTTACAATTTCTGTTATCTTACTTTATGAAGTGGATCAATCATTTTTTAACATCTGTATATTTTCTTGTAATGCAGCACACCACTTTAAGAGTGGAAATTAAAAAGTTTAGAGTCTGATACTCCTACACACAACAGCATGTAATATCAAAAAGCCATAGAGCAGATCAATGTATGCATAAACTTGTATTAACTGGAGCAAGCACTGGATAAGTACAACACAGTGATAAGAGGATTCTTCACAATAAAACACTGTACACTGGTTTGAACTGCTTTATAGAAGTAAGGACTGCATGCAGTGTTTATTGAGCTCTGGAGAACATCACTAGAGAGCTAAGAATAGAATAGTGGACTCTCAAGGTAAGGTGCTGTGTTGACAGTGTCAATGTAACATATCGCCTTTATTTTCCTGCCAGTGCACTTAATATTAACCCCTTGTTGAACATTCTCAGCTGCATCGCACTCTTCTCAACAGATGAACAGGTGAGCAGGGGCGGCTCCACTTACTGCCAGAATGAGTCATGATTTTGTCATCTATTTTTATAAATAGCTCCATCTCATTTGATTTGGTTCATCAATTAGTAATACAATGGACACCAAAGAATTCTTCATGCATAGTGTGTAGGAGAAGAGCACAAACTGTTAGCAATTGTTTAAATAAAGGATTAAACTAAAGACAAGAAAGTTGTTGTTTACATGAGAACTGTTTTGTAATATGGATCAGTATGACTCAGTATTAGTAGCCCTATGATAACTGGGGAAATATTCAAATTAACTATGACAATTTACTAAGCATTTGCTTCAATAGTTTAAAATGATTGAATAAAACACAATTTCCCAACAAGCAAGCTGTCCCGTTTTGTTGTTCTGCAATCTATTAAGTTTAAAAACCATGAGCTTCAGTTGTCCCTATATTTCCCATGTTATTGCCTTACAGTGCTATTAATGTCTTACTGTAATGAATCTCACTGAAGTTTTGGGGGAAACTGTGATGATGGCATAAAGCCAATGCTGGTTTAAAACAAAGGCTTGAGTAACTATGGAAAACAGAATTAAACATGATGTGCCAAAACTTATATATACTGAAAATATGTAGTTTTCTATTAGAGAATGCACGATGCTCCCGGAATTGTCCATTTACATTCTTAACGGTTTGTTGCATGCTTATATCCAATTCTGAGAGCATGTTTCTGATTTGGAGCTTTTAAATGACGTGCATCTTTGCAGTCCTCATGCCCTGCCCTGAAAACTGGGTTTATGCTCCTTCATCTGCATATAGAGTGATTTGATAAAGGTATTACATGTATCAATCTCCTGTCCTTGTTATAATGTTGTGCACACTGGTTAAATATGGCTTGCAAGATTTTCATTATTATAAGACGTGTTTTATGGGAAGGTTAGGGTGTTGTACAGAAACCAAGCTTATCAGATGACTACTGATTCTTATCTTGATGAAACTTGTAGGACGTTTCCTGTAAGATATACTATATTACACCACTCCTAAGTGGAAGTATTATTAGGGGTGTGATAAGGTGTTGCCAAACCAGCAGCAAGTGATGACAAAAGACAGCAGGCAACACCAACAGGTCTTAAAATCAAACATGTTCACCGCCTACTGAAGGAATGTGCAGACTACAGTACAGTGAACTTGTACAGTGCTTGTACATTTTGTGTGTTTGTAATGACGTATCTTTTAGAATACTTTTTCTTTTTCCCTGATTGAAAGCAACCCCTCAGCAAGCAGAGGTAAGGATGAGTACAGCCTATACAATGCTTCAGATGCCAGGCTCACCTGCAGTGTGTTGTTTTATTAACACCATTTCCTCTTCCTCATCACCACCTTCCCCTTTCCCCCTTCAGTGCTCAAGGCTGTCTGGGGCTCAGGGCTGATTGCAATTTAATTACACCTGGGAATTTGGAATGAGGCCAAAGACTTTCTCTATAGTATTTCATAGATCACATTTAGCACTTTGTCCTGTGGTTTCCCTGCTGTATTTGGTTGAATTTGTCATGTTGTCTTTTGAATCGAATGGTCTTTGTATTTAGCTTATTCCCTTCTTTTTTTAATAAATACATCTTTACCACTATTGTGAGTCTTATGCTTTTTGAACAAGTTATTAAAGGTTTATTACAACATATTACATGCATAAATTCATTTAGAGTTTTATGACAAACTGTTTGTGGATAATTAAGAAAAGCATTGTTTTTATATGCCGTTCTCTCATATTTGTCCTTTATAACCACAGCAAGTTAAGTGTATATTTTAGGCCTTACTAAATTTGAACGTTTATATTTTCAAAATATATCTAGCATGACCAGAATTTGCCATTATTTAATAATAGAGTCCTCTTGTTAGAGAAATAATCTGAAGCTAGCACAGCCATGAGCCATGAAGAGAAGTGGTTTCAGTTTGGTCCTGAATCAGCTTTTAGAACTCTTGTGGAATAAATGAACTGTATTTGATGAAATTGGATTTTTAAGTTACGATAATTAGGCTTTTCATGCTTTTCCTATCACTGCTAAGCCATCTAAACATCACCATGGTGAGAAGGCAAAAGGCAAGAAACATTGCTCTATAAATCATTATTCTTAGATCTTGATAAAATACTGATACAAGCATTTTATTGTGCCTCTAGCCTAATCTGGTTGAACTCACACATATGGAAATGTAATCTGAAATAAACTGCAAGGAAGCAAAATTAATTAATAAGAAAAAACTGTATTTTTGTTATTCTAGCAACTTTTTACTGGGCACAGACATGTATAAGGCAACAACCTTCTTAAATATACCATATATTTGCTATATGGGAAACTAGTTTCATTTTTAGGTCTGTTTCGTTATTAATCTTTGAAGACAGGACTGTCCCAAGTTGTGACTCCACCATATCCCTGTCTCTGACATAGAATTATTGTGTAGATACAAATAATGTAACTGTGTAATTGCTGTATTCCAAACATGTGTTTTTTTGCCTTCTAGTTTTATTACATTCTTTTTAATACAGTATTCTGTCACCCAACATCTAGTATTTTATAGCATGACATTTATTAGCCTGCAGAATGTTCTGTGCCTAGAAAGGGTCTTATTATCTGTTTCATAGTATCTGTATTCTGTAAATAGTACAAAATAATGTTTTATGTTCATTTATAGTTTTGTGGAGTCAGTTGTATTGCTTCTTAAAGAATCTGTGAAAATAAAAAAGCAGGCCTATATTATTTTTTAGAAATAAAGGAATATGGTGGTAATACATTACATTTATATAAATAGCTTTAGTCTGAAAACTAATATAAAATAAAAATCAAACCTGTAGAACAGGTTAACATACTTTTCTTCTAGTCTTTTACACAGCAATGAAAATCATATAGAATTAATTGTACCTGGAGAAAAGATGGAATGCTTACATTCACCATGAAAGCATTCCCAAGAACCGACAGAATTAAAAGACACTATTTTTCTTAACAGCACTTATAAGGCACTGTATCTGTTTCAACACATACTTACATGTATGTCTTATTTAATGTATATAAACTTATATTGCAGGTTTTTTTGTTCTTTTAAATTTGAGGCAAATCAAAGTGAATAATGACGGCAAAGACATACACTGTATATGTATGGCGTGTTGATTTCTTTGGCCACCCCATGTGCAGCGTACTGGTAGCCTCATGGCAGTCTTTGTCTGTCACAGTTTCCTAAGTTGAAACAGCTTTTCTCATGAAGAATCGTTAATTCTTGTAAACTAATTTCAGAATTTGCAAAAATGGTCTGTGTTCTTGAACAGCTCAAGGCGATATAGAATTTTATGTTTTGATATTGCATTTGATGCAAGACACCATTATCTCAGAGAAAAAAAACCAAAAATAACCAAAAACACAAAACATTAGTTTCTACCTGCAAAATGTATTTAAAATGCAATGTTATTAGAATTCAATGATAATTTGTAATATACCGAGCTCAATATACAATAGGGTTGTATGTACTCAATATAACCATATTGCTTCTGTTCTAAAAGTATGTTTGTGTATTGTGTTGTAGCTTTGGCAACACTTGTTCTGCTTGTCATGCCAATAAAACATTTTGAACTTGAACTTGAACTTGACCTACTCAGGGCAAGAAAGTGGTGTGGTTTGTTACGACTTTCAAAGAATTACAACAGCTGAATGAGCCTCTAGTTACAGCCATTTTTTTGTACTGACTGAAAGCAATATTTTAAGTATTTTATACTTATTTTACAGATGTCTATATTACATAATGTAAGATTATTTTATACTGCAATAAATGGTTTATATAGAAACCCATAAGAGTAGAGGATTTTTACATCTATTTCTGTCTTTTATTATTCTTGTGTGTCAGGAGTTAGTGCAGTTTTGACAGTATGGAAATTGTTTGTCTTGTGCTTGAGGGATGAAACTCTTTCATGTATAAAGGATGATGCAACCCAGTGTCAAGAGCTCAGGTTTCCACCCTACTGTTTGTATTCTATTACTACAATAACCTTATTTTTACTACATTTACACATTAGTGGTGTGTGTTTTTACTCCAAGAACAATGGAAAGCGAGACTCAGTCATGACCTTGTAATTCACACTCCAACAGCTGAAGTAGTTTTGGAAATATTCTAAACTTGATTCAGTCAGAAAGGTTTTTGAGCTTGACAATAATATTACCAAGGTTTTGTAACAACTACATTTCATAAGTAAAAAGCTTCATGACACTTTACTTGTTATTATATCTAATATATGACTAATATTGGTTTATGACACCCTTTATAACACATTTATAGATGCACTATTGGGTGTTGATAACATCCTTAAACTAAAGTGTTATTGGACCCTGAAGAAGGCTGTAATAAAGGTGTTGTGTACCTTGCTGCATTTGAATTTCATTTGTAATGTTATGCCACTGCATACTAGTGTAGAGGAACACAGCATCCAGAATGATTCTGCATAGATAAAAGATTGCAACAGGATGAGTAGACGGCAGAAGGATGGTAAAAATGTATTATTAGACAACTATTAATTAATTGTCTCGCTGGTACAGCACAAATAAGAGTCTGTCACTGAAAATAATCCAAATGAAAGCTGTGCCACACAATAGCATACAGCAGGTCCCAGTATCAAGAGCCTTCATCATTTCTAATTACTTTAACAGAATTCTATTTGTAAAGCACATAGCCATGACAGACAACAGGGAGCACAATTTACTCAGCCCATTAATGCTGCATTGAAACAGAATATATATGTATGGTTTCAAAACCTCTTCAAACAAACATTCATTCTCAAACCATAAGACAAACAGTTTGGGTTAGAGTATTGTAAACATCAATCTTTCAAGCATGTAATACCCATAATGAAAATAATGGAAACAATGAATTCATGTACTTGGACGGAACGTTTGAATACTTTGGGGAAATATGATTGGCTGTTAAATGATAACCAAATACAAGCATGAACATTCATTTAGATTAAGAATCTAATAATATACCTGGTTGACATGGTAATTACCGAAGATCAGAAACAAAGCAAATACAACGGCTTGTCAGGGTTCCTCTTTCTGTAATAACAAGCATGAAAGGATTCCAGTGCGGGATACGCTAGATTCCAAATACACTCTGAAAAATTCTTTAGAAATCAACCTTCACTGAGGTCAAATATTACGCCTTAAAACCACCCAGCCGTGCTCAAGCAATATTATACCATTAGCTTACACTTTAGAGCAAACGAAGTATCGCTTCAATGGAGCACTGTGGATTACAATGGACTACAACATTGATCGTTACTACAATACATTATTACATTTTTAAAATGTTGGTGTTTATCTTTCAGTTCTTTCATTTATAATCATCCACAAGGAGAAACGTGGAACAAACCACAGCGTCCAGTCAGGCACTATTATCCTCTGTTAATCTTTCTGTCTTCACTGTCCATCAAGTCCTCACTTTGCCACCAGGTTCTAAACAGTGGTTGTAAAGTCCATTATCTTTAACTCGTTGTAAAACTCTAATCTCTGTGAATTAAAAGGTCAGCTAGCTGGATTCATCACTGCCTTTGGCTGTGCTTTTAAGCTTTGAGGAACTGTTTAAGCCTCTAGTCCTTTACTAAGACTGGATTGTTTAATGACCTAAGACTCCTCAGAGAGCGAGTGTACTGCATTTCATCCTGGTTGACTAGAATGCTCAATAATATTAAGTTAGGAGAACTCTGGTTCAGTAAGTATGACACCCCACCCCATTGTCTGAAGAGGTTCTAAGTAACACAATTATTCCATAAATCTTACCTGTTGTGCCCTTGCATTCATTATATAGGCCTCAAATATCAAATGTTACAGTATTTTTTTTATTTTTATTTTAAAACAGGATGTCTGGTTCTACACTTGGTTAA
Organism: Polyodon spathula; assembly: GCF_017654505.1. Taxonomy (NCBI): domain Eukaryota; kingdom Metazoa; phylum Chordata; class Actinopteri; order Acipenseriformes; family Polyodontidae; genus Polyodon; species Polyodon spathula. The sequence continues at coordinate 12,907,044 of NC_054557.1, read as the reverse complement.
AAAAACCTCTCTTTGCAAGCCATGCCTTCAGTTAACGTTACGCATTCTTTGTCATTTCACCTGGATGGGTGAGATGGTCCCCACCCCTTCAATGGCTTCTTTCCTGTCATTGACAAGCAGCTGACTGACGTGCTTTCAGCCAGTAACATGCTTTGACCCATACTTTGAGGGGAAATGACCCAAGAAGTGTAAGTGCAACACATACCCTGAGATCAAGAAAAGGGGAACTTTCTTTAACCTAAAGTAGTACCAGATCTCATGTTTTAAAATAAAAAAATATATGTAACATGTGTTTCTTTCAACACTGCACATTTGCGACCCAAGTAGCTAACGGACATGCAGAACAAGTAGAATTATATCTTGTTAGCGTCAATCTTGCTCATACAATCTGTTTAAATGCTGTATTGACATAAATTACTCTATTTTTGATCAAGAAGCCAAGCAACATGCTCCCCCCCCCCCCCAAAAAAAAAAAAAAAAGAAAACTTGGTTTTCGTCTATTTCCTCTCTTGTCTAAAGTTAGAATTTTAACACTTTTCAATAGACGCCCGCCTGTGAGTAGCTGAGTCTTGCCCTGAGGGTCAATTGCACTGTGTACAGTAGTTTCATTATAAAATCAAGAGGCTGCGTTAATCAGAAAAAGGCCATTGTTCCACATTTGCAAGACTTTCAAAAGATTGCAGTTAAAAACTCACCAACACATTTTGTTTTGATGATTAATGCCCACTGAAAGGAAATCTTCATGTAGGGTATCACTGTACTACTGTGAGATCTTCAGGTGAAGAACACCTTGAGGAAATGAGTCAGGCTTTATGAGAGTGAATAGTGCTGTACGGAAGTGATGCTGTGGTAAACACATTTATTTTTTTACTCTTTATAGTATTTTTAGTTTTACAATAAGTGTTGAGAAGTCTAGCACTGAATAACTTTTTTTTTTTTTCTTCTAAATTGTTGTTAAGCAGCTGAGAAGCTTAGTCTGAGGAAAGCTTATAACAAGTGCCCAGTATATAAACAGGAAATAAGTGTGAAAAGTTCAACTAGGCAAGGAGTCAAGATTATTAGGCGCTTCTTGTGTATCTGAGAACCACGGCTAAGTTAAATTATATTAAATAAATAATTTCATATTTTTATACAACAGTGGAATTGACTGTCCCTCTTCCAGCTGAATACAGAAACCTTACTCTCCTGTGATAAAGCCAACGTGAAAAGGCAGGGGTGGCCAAAGTTGGGTCTTACTCCTGGCCTTTGTTACAACCCTGTTTTTAATTGCTCAACTGACCTGATGAAGTAGTTATTTTATCTGTTAAACCTGGAGTGGAATGACCCTCCAAGGCTGTGATTGGACACCCTTGTCATAAAGACTTTACTTTTTCAACCTCTGAATTGCTCAACCTCCAGCCCCAAGCCTACTACAGCCTTCTTCACATCAATGATGGAGTGTTTTACAGTGAACCTTAGTGTTGATTTACAATTCTGAAGACATTGTACTGTACATGGACACCGATTTGCACCATCTCTATGTGTTACTTATTGCAATATTGAAAAAAAAAAATATTGAAAATTGCTTGTGAAAATGAGAACATGCAATAAATAAACATCCCTTTGTGACTAAATCTTAGCACAGCTCTGAAGTGTATTTCCTTGTGTTCTAAAAAAAGCAACACTTTAATGCAGTGTCTACAGATAATTCTTTGTAATGATTCACCGAGTGTCTTCACAAAGCAACATCCTTCTTTGAATCCCCATGCTGACAATTCATTTTCCAGTTCTTAACCAGTCTTTTCAGCTTAACCACATCAGACGTGATTAGGAATTGCATTAACAGATACCTCGACAGTCATGCATAGCTTCATTCTTCTTCTTGTCAGTGATTAATAATCCACGTTAAGAACAAAACCCAGCAGCTGATTAACAGCAGAGTATTCATTGGGATGGTCAGCCTCTGGTAGGGCCATCTTGACACACTAGACACATTGTCCTGTAATGTACTTTCATGGGTTCAAGGTTGTGAGGAATGAAAGAAGTAAAATGCTATAGCAATACAGTATATGGATTTGTAATATAGAAAACTAATAATTTTATATATATGCAAAACCTACTCTAATACCGGACACCCTTACCGAGAATTTTTGCTCCTTAGTTGGGAATGGCAATTAAGTCACTTGGGGGTTACCTGAAAACCAACTTAGTTGGATCTTGTGGATTCCTTTACCAAATTAAGATTACTGTGCTCTTTAAAAATACATGATTTATGCAGTACCAGGATTCATTATACTAAACAGTGTTGAAGACTTGGCACCTCATAATTGCTCTTTTAAACAGTAGAGTATGATACACAGACAAAGTAGTCATGTTTTTCTACAGTATAAGCAGTTGGTATCTTTGACTACAAGTATTGCTGTATGATTTTTTTGTAGGGAATTTCCTGCCAAAGTATCACACCCTTTTATCTAGTCCCTATCGTTGTGGGACACTTGTATCCTGTTTACTTGACCAACAGTCTGAGCAAGGAGTTGAATGATTGAATCAATGTAAATTACAGAAATATATCTTTTTTCCTTCTTCACAATACATTCATTGTGGATTATTTCAATACAGGCACCTTTTTAACTCTGCATTACTCCTGCTGGTGATTTCTCCCAGGAGAGATTAATTAAAACACATTGGAAAATTAAAAGCGTGGCCAGTGTTAAACCAGCAAGCAAATTGTAGAGATCTGTGAGATTATGATTTGTAACTATTTAAATCCTTTTGACTTGGGCAGTAACAATATACTGCTATCTTCATTTTAATTCAACTTGAACACATAATTAATCTCTTCAAAAAAAAAAAAAAAAAGAGTATATTTACAAATAATAACACACATGTGGACCTTTCATCTTTGTCACATCTGACTTTCCCAGGGTGTTGTGATGAGATTAGGATGACGTATGTCCAGTAAGCATTCGCTGGAGTAGCTACAATGCAGAGCTGCACCGATCAAATCGCTGAAATAGACAATGAAGCTGCTAATCGCTTGCCACTGACAATGCTTTTAACCCTTGGGCTGTCAACAGCTCAGAGAGCAGTCAAGGATCAAAGAAAGCTTGGATAGATTGGTGTCAGGGACTGCTATTGTATTACTGTGAAATCTTGAATAGTGCTCAACTACAGCATCATTAGACTGATGGCTTGTACAGGCTTAGAGTTGGGGGGGAGGGTGTACTGGAATGCATGAATGTAAAAAAGCATTTGTGAGAAATAAAAGGAGATCTCAAAGCTGCTCAGATCAATGATAACTTCCTCACCATGACCGAATATGTTTTCTATTCAAAATAAGACAAGCATCAGCATAGGACCTTTTTTAAGGGATAGGAGCACCCAACCTACAACATTACTTAAGATAACATTGGGCTTTTCAATAGTTGAGTCTTGAGTTGGTAGATCTAAATTAAGGTGTTTAAGATTGTCATTCTAAAGAACAAGTTTCAAGCTCAATAAAATGTATGAATAGTTGATATTCTAGTGAATATGAGAGGTGAGGTGACATTTTTTAATATACTGTAGGTAAACAAAGAATAAATGTGTGTGTGTGTGTGTGTGTGTGTGTGTGTGTGTGTGTGTGTGTGTGTGTGTGTGTGTGTGTGTGTGTGTGTGTGTGAGTTAATGTCTGCAGTAATAAGAGTTTGGTTTTGAATCTATATATGCTGTATGTAGCTGGGAGAGTTCACATTGCCTTTCATATTTGACCTTTAGAATATTATTGGATTCACAGTAGCTTTTACAGGTATACTGCAGTGAGCTGCTATGAGTATTTAACTCATTCTAAAACTATACTGTAGTTCAGGCTTTGCATTGGACATTTCATCTCACCCATTAGGACACTGACATTGGGGCCTAATGGGAGCTTAAAACAGGTTGTTCATACGGCTAGTTATAAACAAGTACTCTTGCACATATTTACTATGCCAGGAATTAACCATAGTTTGCCATGTATTTATTATATCAACCCTCTCTGCTTTACTTCTATGCTTCACTACACACTGCTACTTAATGGGCAATGCTTCTCAAAATGGTGGAGTGTAATGTTTTAGGCATGGCCAGGATACCACGTTATATATAAGGGGGTAGCTCAAACCTTTTAAACATGCAGAGAGACTTCCCTAGCCCCCCCCCCCCCAAAACAGGGACCCTGCAATCCAGTGTCTGAAATCCACTCCAGGTAAGTAACATGCAGCTGAGAACCACTAAGCAGTTGTGAAGACAGTCACACACATCGTAAAATTCAAGAGACAAACTGAAAAAACACCAAGGAAAACCATGCTTTGTTTTCGTGAATGCTTTTACTAATATTACGGAAAAGGAATGCAGGGTAAATTTTAAGTTCTCTGTTTGACTTTAATTATTATATACGAATACAAAAGCACTTACGAAAATATATATTAAATATTAATATTTATATATATATATATATATATATATATATATATATGTAGGAATAAGGCATAAGAACAGAAGATATTTTAAGAGCAAATTCGTTTTGCTTCTTTTGTATTTTTGGAAAGGCTTTCTTATTTCTTTCTTTCTATCTCCCTCAGCCTTTTCCCTCTATTTCAAGGAACACAATTTGTTTCTCTGTTGATCCATTAATACTTGTTGCATCACAATGACCTCCCTTGGCAACTTCCTTCATATGTTTATTAACGTTTGTGTGAAATAGTTCTGCATGAATCCCCTTTTCACTGTGGACTGCCTCATTCAGACCTGAGAAGGTGACAAGTAGAAGCCTTGGTTGACATTCATGAGCTGTCCCTGAATATGCACAGCAATGCAAATGCTACCACTAAGACATGTTTATCAGTGACGCAGGAGATTGATGGAGTTAAAATGAAGAGCATTTCAGTCTTTGGAGTCTTTCCAGAAACACAGCAGGCAGTTTGTTTAACTTTCAATCATCCACACCTTATGAGGTGTCCTACAACATTTTGCAACATCAAAGTCAAGTTTTGTCCTGTGTGCCCCGGGCTCACACATTAATTACAAAATAGAATTTGTCAAGCACACAGACACAAATCCTAACCTTAAAGAGTAAGCATCCTATAAACAAATGACATAAGAGTTGACATTTCAAACAAAGGATGTCAGACATAAACATCACATATTGTGCATTATTTTTCATCAAAGTTTGTGGTTGTCTACACGCTAAAGCCTACTTGTGTGTGCATGTAAGTCCATTTTTTGTTTTATTAGAATTGTATGTTGTTTGGAGTTCTGTTTTAAATAATTTGGAAGGAAAACTGATTCCTATTGAAATACCTCAAGACATTTTGAAATTCACAGTAAGAATTAGAAATTAGCTGTCCTTTTGCAGGTATGTTTTTCCAGGTGTTTTCAAGTTACTTTATTGGCAGATTTCTAATTTCCATAATTTTCAGATTTCTCTCTCTCTCTCTCTCTCTCTCTCTCTCTCTCTCTCTCTCTCTCTCTCTCTCTCTCTCTCTCTGAATTGTACAATATATAAACGGTCTGTCTCACTCAGGACAGATTTTTTTAAACAGAATTGCTGACATGTATTCTGTAATATATAAAAGCAGCATCTTCCTCTTTGAAGTTAGACAGACTGTGATAGAGCACAGCATAAATTATTACTAGTTTCACAAGCCTCTGAAGTCTAAATGCTATAGGCCATTCTGAGAACAGAAAATACTTTACTGCAGATTTCCACCCCCCAACACTCCTGAAGGAATTAGAGGCGCAATTTAAACACCTGACAGACTTTCACATCACAATGCTATCCAGTGTTGCGACAGATTATTATTATTTTTTTTTATTCAACCCCTGTGTGTTAATTCCACATTATAAGTAGCGGCATTTTGCTGCAAGTGTATTTAACCCTTTGCAGTCCATTTATTCAGCGCTTGTCAGGTGCGTCAGGTCCAATTTATTTTCACACGTGTTGTTTATTTTACACGTGCTGTTTAATATATTTTCTTTTCAGAGTAAAACAGGTTTAAAAGGCACTGCATGGCAAAATGACATCAGTACTGCATTTCCAGCCAAGCCCCACCCCTTGTTTGCTGTATTTTTCACATACCTCTTTATAGACGTGCATACTGAAAAATCCTCTCCTGCTCACTCGTTTTATCACAAACTCCTTGAGAAAAAACAATTAGAGACCTGTGCTTTACATCTTTTTGATGATGTCGGTCAGGGTCCAACATCAGACTGGAAAGGGAAAATTGTAGAACAGATGTGGTTATGGACCTGGTCCGACACAGGACAGCAAAGGGTTAATATAATTCATTTTTATTTTAGTTTTCCATTAAAGATCACTGTGGGTGGTTTCTCCTTTGGTATTTATTTCTGTATTTATTTTTAAATGACACTATAACTAAGGGCTGGCTTCACAGACTCTGATTAGCACTAATCTTGGACTACCTTACCTAAAATTACATTAGCTAGTCCAGGATTAGTGGTAATCATGGTCTGTAAAACCAACAATAATAAGTTACATTCTGCAAAAAAAAAAAAAAAAAAAATCACAATATCACACCTTTTCTGGCAATATGGTATTTGCCTCCACTAAATCTACCTAATTTGCATTTGATCCTTTTTTTTTTTTGTGATTGACACCACCCTTGTTTCCACTAAGTTGGCACTGAATATTAATGGAATTTCTTCAAGGGATAATTATTATGTTGCAGATCATCTGAGCATATTTCAGAACAACCTATGGCAGACCTATCAAAAGAGACATGTTTTTTTTTTTTTTTTTTTTTGAGAATAAGAAACCAAATTAATGTATGGGCCTCCTTCCAATCACAATCCTTCCACTTCACAACACTGCTGTATTTTTAGACTGAGCGGCATGTATTGGGAAATGTACAGAATATTCTTATCTAAAAGTCATATCTTCCTTTTTAGTTGTAGACCTATTTAAAGAATACAATGAATCTTGTTTTGGCTCTGAAGTATGTAATTAAAATATTTATTAGTTAGAGTTTTGGGTATGCTATCATACAAAGCATTTCTTCTTTTCGTTTTTGTCGTGTTCTACACAAGCGAGAGTCATGTTGGTGGAGGAAATGAAGAGAATTTTGCATCCAGCAGCAGGTTTAGTAACTTCTAAATAGTTTACTGAAAAAGAAGAAAAAAGTATAACCCAGATTGATTTACCACCTGCCACATGGAGCTGGAGATATCTTTGCTAGACAGAAATAGTGGTCTGCCCTTTAAAGTGGGGTTATTTTTTTAGATCTTTTTAAAGGTCTGCAGTGTTGAAAGTACTAAGTCTCTAAAGACTGCATAGCCAAAAATCTAATTTTTATGACTTTTTCCTGTTCCATTTACAGCTTCCTATAAGGTGTGAATTCTGTGTCCTGGAACCAGCTGATTTCTCATCAGTGAACTAAGCAGCCCGAGCTGAGTAGAGCCGGCTTTGAGAGCTTCGGTCTGAGGCTGAGCTCACAGCTCCACCAGAGTTCTGTGTTCTCGGCAGGACACTTTGTAGGTGTTACTCTGTAGCATGTCTATGGAGGCTGATTCAAAGGATTTGCGGATGATAACAGACCAAAAGACTATGCAGTTCCTCCTCACAGAGGATGCAAAATAGAAAACAGATTTAATAAGAAGGAAAATCTCACTTGGGATACCTGCTGTACCATTGCAGGAAACGGTGTGTGTCTGTGTGTGTGTGTGTGTGTGTGTGTGTGTGTGTGTGTGTGTGTGTGTGTGTGTGTGTGTGTGTGTGTGTGTTTGTAGGGGGGGGGGGGGGGGGGGGGGGGGGGGGGGGGGAAATCAAGAAAAACATGTTTTTGAGTGGGTTTTTCCTGCTTAGGGTTATTTTTAGAGTCCACCCACATAAAATGATGTATTGGCGGCGAGTAATTACAATTTTTTTTTTTAGTAAGTGGCTGGAAAACAGTTTCTTCAGGAATGTATCCATTATGTACCTCCACATAGTGAAAGCCACATAATTTATATCCATTAAGCAGGACAGGAGTGGAGTAGGGGTGCTTGGGATCCTTAATGCAATATAGAGTACAGTCTCAGTACAGTAGCAAGTCAAGATGTAGGTGACTGTATGTAGGTATCCTGCCCCCTGCCCATGTGTTCCCTGCTGCAATCTAATTGATGGGCAGAGGTACCTCAAAAAGCGGGGCCAAAGGCCAAAGCATGAAGTGTAAAATATGTATAATGTAGTAGTGTTCTTGAGTCTGTTTTAATGAATAATCTGTCGCATGAGTTTCCTGACTGAATATATAAATACATGGCAGCTGGTGCTGGTGGATTACGGGGCTGGTGTGTGATTAACAAGTTCAAGCTCAGAAATGGTGGACAGGTGGCAGTGTATCAGGGATAATCCAAGAGTGTGGTGTTACTCTTGAGACAGATTTACCCGGTAGGAATGCAAACGTTTGTACGACAGCTGTCTGCTCAGATTCACCATGTGGCCTTTCTCCTGTCCTGACCTGTGCACTTACTGTGCTTGTACTGCTATAATAGCATTAGTATAGCATTGCAATACATACACATTTGTAGTATGGCAAAATATGTGGTACATATACAAAAGAGAATTTTCTTTTGCATTGAAAATGTACAAGCTTGTAGTTCTTGAATTCCAACATTACAGATGCATCATTGCATTTAAAGCACAGCATTCTTTGAAATTAAGTCATATCCACTTATCTCAAGTAACAGCATGATCCTGATCAAATATAGTCAGTGTTTACATTTGAAATATCCATAATCCATAATAAATTCATTTTGAACTGTTTACGTGATACCAGTCTTTCATTCCATGAGCACAGTTTTGCAACTGAGAAATCAACAACAGTATATATTGTATTTTATTACTCCTTCTTTCCTTTAAAAACCTCCCTCGTTCTCAAGAGGTCCTCCTGGGAGAGCAGAACATAATCGCACTGCTAGCACTGAGTGCAATGCCAAAAACTATTTGTTTTGTTGTAGGATTTTAAAAGCAACATAAATAATTCAAAATGTAATCCAAGGGTAATACTGACTGTTTGGGACGGTGTAGATAGTCATGTTGAAATGTGTGGAAGATGCCGGGTCAGTATTGGTAGTCACTTGCTAATGATGGGATAGATGGCCTTTGTGGATAATTATTTTGCTGTCTTGGACGTGGCAGTTTCTTGCTGTTAACCCATGTGGCTGAAATTACAAGAAAAGAGTTGTCAGGGCAGGGGTCAGAGCAGGGGCATGCAAACCTACACATACTTACCAACATTTGGAAACTGTTAAGCGGGTCACTTGTCTCCGGGGTGGGGTGTGGGGGGTCATACGCATTATATACATGGGAGGGGTTATATGCAAAAAACACTCATTATCATATAATATACGTATCCCCTCCCAACTCAACATGACACGACCATCATGACAGTAAAAATAGACATATTGAAGCGTTCTTCCCTTTGTATGAGTTAGTGATCAGCATATGTGTCAGCCGCATGAAGAGCACAGTGTGTGGTTTTAAATAATTTTTCTTTCAAGGGGTAAATATCGGGACTTTATTCCTATGCATCAGGATACGGGATAATGCAGGCATTGATAAACCAGGTCTGTGTAATATACTTGGAGCTTTGTGCTATCAAGAACCTGGAAGACGGCAATTCATTCATAATTATTTTTATATATCCATAACAGCCTTGGCAGGAAGTTCACATATGTTATAAAGATTTGCCTTCAAAGCAAAGTAAATGAAAACAGAGATATCTCCTGTTTCTTTGGTTAGGGGAGCAGCCCCTATATTTGAAATATGTTTGAATTATATATTATCCAATCAAACACATACAAACAATATGCAATTCATACAGTAAGAAGTGAATTTATATTTCTGATTGCAGGCTCTGGAATGTACAGCACAGTCTGTGTATTCTGTAATGTGCCATGAATAACAAACATGACTGGGCTGCCTTGGGTTACATCACTTGTATAATGTGCAGCCTTTGTATACCACTCACTCCTATACTGTTCTATTACAAGAACCATAGTATATCTATAGAATACTATTTACCAAGTATACTATGTTCCTCGTATATAACACACAGAGAAATGGATGTGCATAATATACTGAAATGATTTAATATGACCAGTTAAGAGAATAAGCCACAAAGCTGTATCTATTTGCTAATTTGCCAACCAGCAGAGTCTTTCTTAGCTGTAATGAGAACTACCATTTTCTCCTGTTTGTTGCCTGAAGGGAAGAACCAGTAATTAATTAATGTTGTCATGACTAATAAAAATTCATCAAACATGCACTGAAAATGATGTCAATATATTTATTGCTTTTTTTTTTTAGCTGTATATTTTTCTATAATGCAGGTGGATATTAGATTTACTGTTTTTTCACTTTGTTCTCTTTTGCTCATGAAATAATAATTAGAAATGTCTACCCATTTTATTTTTCTTCTTTCCAGAAACCCCTTTTCTCATTGAAGATGCTGTGAAATGTGCATTTTCTTATCTGAGACTCAGTTACAGGGCACCGATAGAGTGAATGATGTTATTTATGGACTGTGGTCAGCAGGACCCTTTCTTTGTGCACCATGAGATCTGAAATAATGGGCTGGCCTTCATTGCATGTCCACAGCATGTGCTGAGGTAATGAGCATTTAAAAAGATAACAAGCTATTCATATAAAAGCCCAATTTGGGGGTTTGCTAATAAATTTGCACACTATTGTATATCATATTATCATATTATTCTGTATAGATTTCAAAAACAGCTTTAATCTAAGTTTGCTTGCAGGCACATGACCACAACAGAGTTACAATATTACACTCCTCCTAATTATTCAATTAAATTGGAACCAGTTAAATGCCTTATGCAGATTTGGATTCTTAAGGCTGCCTTCCTGTCTTTGTAAAATGATAAGGTTGCAGAAAATATGTGTACGTTGTCACTATGTAATTTAGTTGTTAAAACCAGACACATAAACAGTAACTGCTGTGATGCCCTTCTTCCTCAGTCCTGCTTTTCTTTTAAGGCCAATGCTATTTAACTGACGTGTGCATTAGTGTACCTTAGCATGCTAGCGAACACTGTGACATCTGCTGCAGAAGTATAGCTGTAAAAAGCCAATGCCTGGCTAATGACCCCCATTAAGATTACTTGAACCACAGATATCATTAAAATAGCCACATGGCAACTGTGCTGGACAGCTTTGATCTCCACTGATATTTGGCCTGCCTGAGTAGTCAAATGAAAAGCAAACTCCCCCTGCAGTAAAAAAGTCAGTTCACAAATATCTATCTGGGTAGTGGAGCATGCAATGTCTTTTGGAAATACAGACCAACATTTGCTGCAGTGTCTCTGATGTGTTTTGTGGACGATGCAGCATTTCAGCCTCTTTCATGTGCTAGTTCTGGTTTTGTGCGTGTTATAGTAGGTTGCTCTTTGAAAGAGTGGAAGAATTATACAGTTGGTGCATGGACCAGTTTGACAAATTGTTCAGTGCAATTGGCTAATACATGCAGTGGGTACCAGTGTCAGCTGTTCTTGATAACTCGGAGCACATATATACCTCTGTCAGGCTATTCTACACAGATGCACTGTGCAGTGGTCACAAAAATGTTTCTGGGGCACAACAGATGTGCAGTGACACTATTCTACTCCCCTGAAGAATAAGGCCATTCAGAGTGGAAGGCATCAGACCCTGTCTGAGGGATATTATTTATAGAAATAAACATCTTTTGACTGAGCTTTGCCAACACATGTTCATGCAGACACAAGCTGTGTCTCTTGATTTGAATGCACGAGTAATGATGAAGGCTCTATTGACCTTGTTTACCTTTCTGCCAAGAATATACCCCTATGGTTGTGGGAAAATTAATTCCACCTGAAATATTAACAAGGTGACAGCGACCTGTCTTCCTAAGAAAACCAGATCACACAAACCCCATGACTCTGCTTAACTGCCCTCCTCCTGAGTATTAGCTGCGTGTGTACTTTTAATAGGGTTATAGGGTTATAGGGTTAATACAATTCGTGGTAATGCACATTACTGGAGTCAAGCGTTAAGTCAAAGTGAAAAGGTAAGACCTCACTTCACTTTGATCATCAATATCAGAGCTGTGTAATTACACATTCAATAACCCTCTGCGAGTGTTTTGTCATTTAATATTAAAATAAATTTGTTTCCTACTAATGCAATAAAGGACAGACTCACAGACTTTATTTAAGAAAGTGTTTTTGAAACACAAGAACAAGGTTGTTAGAATATTGACAAAGGCAACTTTTCTCTTGCTTGTAATTGGTTTTACCTCTTGCATTGAGTATTGACTTTGTTTTTTTGGTTTAGCAATTTCTTTTGTTGGATTTAAATAGATACTATTGTATTATTATATGTATGATTAATACTATATATTAGGCTCTTTAGACTCATTTATTCGGTAAATGACTATATATATATATATATATATATATATATATATATATATATATATATATATATATATATATATATATATATATACGTAATCATGGGAATAAATGATGAGTCTAACTTGTAATATTACAATATAATCCCTTCCTTTCTGCAGGATCCACATATGGATGGTATAATCTCCTGATAAAACTACTGCTACAGTAACACCTTCATTTTGAAGTAACAGATTTCACCCATAAAAAAAATAGTAGGGGAGCAAAACTTACTGACAATGACTTACACCAAGAGTCAACCTGGTTCAGATTCAGTGTATCTCTGGAGCATCGAGGCTTTCGTCTCAGGGCATTTTCAATTGTATTTGTTTATGGGGTTACAAACTGTTGATTTTCTATAGAACAAAATCAAGAAATAAAGGATGTTGTGGTATTAGATTAGGAGGGCTCTGAATGTGTGTACTCTGGTTATGAATACAAGCCTGATATTCACAAAACTGTACATGAACAGTTCAGTGCATATTGAATTCATGCAGACTGACCTTGAACATGTCTCTGTTTACTGCTCTATTGTTTGGATAATGATTTACTGCAGCATAACACAGTAAAAACAGCATAGTGAACGAATAGTAACGTCATGGTAAAGAACAGATGTGCATGCTAAAAAAAAAAAAAACTATTGGTAAACATTTGCAAAGGCAGAAAGACCATTAAAAGAGTGTTAATCCATGTACTTAAAGAAACATTGAGCATTGATATTGCATTCTCCTCCAGATACACCACACCTATGATCTTCACAGAATATGCTAATTGAGCACTTTCTACAATCGTTCCTATTATCATGTAAAAAGCCAGCCTGTGAGTAAGTCAGCATGTTGAAAACTACTTTAAAAAGGGATGTCCTACCATGCCACCTCCTGTTTCTGTCAGTCTCTTTTTAATGGCAACTGTGTTCATTTGTGCTGCATGGCAATTAACAGATCTGGTTAAAATGTATTTTAAAGAAGGCTGAGCATATATAGGAGCATCTTTCACATAAAATAAGTGAGCACTTTTGAATGTATTATTGTGGTGTCACTGTAATCGCTTTCTGTACTTTTATCAAAAATGCAGAGCAACAGAATTCAATTGAACTTCATGGACAATGCTAAAGCTAAACACCACCAGCCTAGTGGCACATGTTCCATGAAGAACAAACAAAAATATTCCTGCTGTTTATTAACATATTATTACAGTCAATTGTGCTTCACTAGAAAATACGGTAACACTAAAATAATGACCCAAATTCATAATGAATTCCGACTGAATCCCACAGGAATAACACCTGAACATCTTAGGCTCTTCCTCTGAGTTCTGAAGTAATTCATTTGGATTTCAGCTCTGGTAATCTGAACTAGGGCTGAACTGAAAATGAATGACTTCAGAACTCAGAGGACGTGCACACAATGTCCAGGTGTTATTCCTGTGGTATTTAGTCGGAATTCATTATGAATTTGCGACCATTATTTTAAAGTGTTACCAGAAAGATAAATGACTACACTGTAGATAAAAAAAATTAGTTAAATTAGCTCAGCAGACTAGAAGCTAATGCAAATTTAGGAGGTACCCTAGGATCACTCATTTTCTTTTGAAATAAAGCAGGGGTACAGGGATGTCTTTGCTTTTCCACCAGACTGTTGAAGCAAAGATAAAAAAGCTGTAATAACAGTGTAAGGCTGGAACCTCAGCAGTTTATACACACACATTCAAAAATATGCTAGCTGTAAGCATCAAAGGCCAGGCTAACAAGAGTATATTTTAGCACACTATCTACAAGTGAGGTTAAATGCCTTGCCTTCTGTGTTGGCTCTCAGGAAATCATTTGTAATCCAAACACAAGAATGTATCCTGATAAGTGATATAAAAAGTAACACATGACTGTAAAAACGTTAATGTACCATACCAAACAAAGCAGCCTTCAGTTTTTTCCATTTTGCCGTGGTCTGCAGTTATGCATTGCTGTTTGTTCCAGGCAATAGCTTAATAATTGGTTTAAATGCCACATTGTCTAGAGTAAAAGTCACTTTAATATATAAATGTTGACTGGGACCTACAGAGGTAAGTATTACATTTAATATTAGTATGATATAAAATGGCTGAGCCATGCCGGTTCTAAGCAACCTTAAATTATTTCAGTTCAGAATTTCATATACACCAAAAAAAAAAAAAAAAACATCATCCAATCTTTGTCAGGGTGACAGAATAACTGAAATTTGATTTATTGTTGAAGCTTCACAAGCATAAGAGTCAGTCCATATGAGCTAGTAGGGCAATACAACATTTATCACATAAAAACAAAACAAAACAACAAAAAAACAGGATACTTACCCCTGGACATTTTCTATATGTTGTTTGTTTAGTTACCAGCAGTTAAACACACACAGAACAGGTGACTGCAAAGAACTGGCTTACATGTAGCTGTTAGGTACCTGCTACCCAGCGTGGCAGTTGCCTTACTGTTCTATTTAATAGCATAACCCACACCCCCCTTCAACAAACATTAGCTAAATAAAAACCAAAGAGTTACTAAAAGGAAAGAAACAATAAATCGAAGCCCCCTGGTCTCGTTATGTGACACAGAGATCAGGGTCATAAAACTAACAGGGACTAAAAGAAACGCTACACTTTGAAGAGCAACAAAGGCGCTAAGGCGTAAAGCTGCACACAGAGATCGTCAGCAGTCAGTTCAGCAGTTCCTGTTCGTCCACACCTGGAATAGGTTACCCTTTCCAGCCTTGCAGATTTATTGTGCTCTTTTCTCATTTTAAGTAGTGTGTTCACATGTACCCGTTAAAAATACATTTGCGAATATGGTTTACATCAGAGCAGCATTGCTTCCACATGTGGCTGCAAGTAATAACCTAATAAATGTATTTTTTAAGGGGACACATATTTCAGTGGTGGAATGGATAAAATATGATAGGATAAAATGTACTGTTGGCTGAGAAATCAGAAGCTTTTTTTTTATTATTTTTTTTTTAAGGTTTCGTAACCATTTAGAGCTTGCTAGGTCTTTTTTAAGACTCAACAGGTTGTGGTTAGTCCTTTGCTGGCCTTCAACCAGTGTCACAAAATAATAACACCTAATCAATTAAATTAAGAGAATTAGGAAACCTTCAGGTCACAGATATGTTTTTTTTTTTTTATTTCCCCATATTATTCAAACTGTTACAGAAGTCAAACCTTATTTGACTGCACTGCAGAGTATAAAGATGCATCAATTGTTTGCCTTCCTTAAGGTCAAGAGTGCAAAGAAAGTAGGGTATCAATTCATTCCAAATGAACAGGTCAGGTTGTTCCAAACACCAGTGCCTAGAAGAGTATGCTTTGAGCATGAGCTTCATTACCAGGGTGACTAGGGAAGAAATGTGGCCCTTCCTTACCTTGCTCGAGAGCTGCTAGCCTGAGGGATAATTCCAGTTTTTTTTTTTCATATATTTTATCACCTAAATAACAAGCCCTTGAAAATGGTCCACAAGAAAGAGAATCCATATACCTTTTGTTTGGATTTGTGAAATTCCATAAACCCTAAAGGACAGTTGCTTTTAATGTTTATGCTGCCATTAAAGTATAAAAGCTTAGTTGCACAGCCCTCACTAATGTTAGAAGACCTGCTTGTGCCTTCAGTCAGTGAATGTACTGACTCTATTGGTATCAGATAGTAGAACCATATGTTCATCTATATTGCAAATGTTTCTTAAAAGATAAATAAGAACTATCCAAATATTTGTTTTTAAGTGAAATACTCTATTGTTGTTTAAAGCCTAATTAGCGAGCACAGTGAACGCATTCACAGACTATAGATCGTCATAAGCAAGTACTTGGCTAAAGGTTTTTTTGGGGGTTATTTTTGGCCAACTGAAGGCATCTTCCAGCTTCTCCTTTCATGTTTAAAAAAGGGAAAGAAGGTGCTTCAAGGCAGGCAACCTACAAAATCATCTACTTACTGTAACCTGGGAAGCCTGCAAAAACAAATGCAGTATGGATCTTCTGAAGGCATTAGAATGATATTTATGATTAGTATCAAAAAATGAAGTTGCAAGGACTTTCAAAATAGCCTGTGGCTGCTTGGATATTAGATACAGATGTGTGGCTCCCAGTGACACTACAAATGTACAATCATTATCTAATATTTACATAGTTTTGAAGGAATCTATATATAGTTCAAATTTGTTTTCTGATATAATCACATGGCCTTTAGAATATGATGGCTTTTGGGGACTACATCAGTAAAATTGTGCAGTGTACCTCAAACATAACCTTGTCTTTTTGCTTTTAACAGCACACAAAAAATGAGTTCTGCACACTGATGGCAAGGATTAGATGTTGTAAGAAAAGAGGCAGGTTCAGGGTCAGCTAGGTTTCTATCGGAACAGTTGTAAAACCCAATCTGATATTGTTCTATAGTATCTAGTGCTTGGACTCAGAAATACCATACATGAGTGCATCTTTGAAAGAACAAGTGGGGTATTATACTGTGAATTCGTTTTGGATGCCAATGTATTATCTGGAGAAGAGAGAACTTCAGGGTCCAATGCTTTCAATCTAGTGCCCTTTATTAGAAACTGATCCACAGAAATGGTCCATAACCCCTCCTTCAAAAGTAACAATGTTTTTTTTATTTGATTCTGTAATATTTTATTCTATACCAGGGGTATCCAATCGTGGACCTGGAGGGCCATTCCATTCCAGGTTTAACAGGTAAAATGAGATAATGAACTACTTTAGGGTTTGGATGGAGGCTTAATTGGAATAAAGACCAGGACTGGAAGGGCTAACTTTGGCCACCCCTGATCTACAGTGAGTCCCTACTGTTTTAAACAGGCTTCTGACGTTGTTAATGTGACCCCTTAAAATATGTTTTTAGTCCAGCAATGAGGCTTAATTCTCAAGGGGTCAACTGCTTTCTTCATTACTGACTGCATTCCCATTAGCACGGAGATCAAATACATTACTCTGTGCATTATTCCTGATGCCTGACTTTACCATTACAAGTCTAAACTATATATTCTAAGAAGATATATAATAATTTATAACAAGTCTGAAGTTTTCTTTACATTTTAAATCCAATGGGCTAATTGCATATATAATTTTGGTATGTATTCCTTGTTTTAGTTTGTTGGTCATTACTTGTGAATAAAAAGCTATTACAGAACTTACCCTGCTGTTTAAGATACATATTAACATGTTAAATATATTGCCTCAGTCAATACAAAGGTTCAGTTTTCCACACAAGCGGACAGAATAGCTGGTTGTTCTTGAATTGTGAATCCACTCTAATGGCTAATAGCCCAGGAGATACATTCTAAGGGTTTCAGAGTGCAAGGTGCTTTGCTCCAGCAGGAACAGTGCTGGGTCCTGTCAATCAGTAGCCTTCAGTCAGCTTGGGAAGAACAGCAAGCCTCTAGTTTGAATATCAATGTGTGAAGTCAACTGCCCCATAATGCATATACACTGACAGATTGTCCCAGTGTTTGAAATTAAATACTTCAAAAACAAATCTGTTTAAACCCCTTCTAAATAAGAAATTATGCTAAAGCTCTTCGGGAGGAGGTTTTCCTCCTCAGCTGGAATAAAAAAAATATCAGTTGTTATAAACAGCAGTTGCTCTGCTGTGAACAATGTCACTCTTCCAGCATTCTGATTGGCCGAGGGCTTAATGACCTGCTGGGAAGCTGGAATGGATTGCTGTGGAATCACTCAGCAGGCTTTCAGGCAACCAGTCAGATGTCAATGTAGATTCTCTCCACGGGGGTTCTTTCTTTTAAAATTCTATTATTGAGTGGGCTTATGCATTAAAATACTCACAAAAATGACAGAAAAAAAAATCCCAAACTTTACATCCAACAGAGTTAAACAGTTTGAGATGCTTTATCTGCATTGTGAGGCACAGATCATTGTTATCCAGCTTTGTAGGTCAGATGGTCTGGAAGGGGAGTGTTTTTTTTTTCTTCCCTCAAAATCCCTCCTTGAGCGGGGCTTATCAATCCAATGAAAACTGGTATGTCAAGCAGAGGCACAAGAAATTGTTAGTGTCTTCCATTATGATCCAACATCTGTAATACTTAGAATTAAAGTGTTATTAGAGAATCTGAAGAGTGTTAGTGGGGTAGGAAGGTTATTAAGTGACAAAGTGAAGTTAAGTAAGTGGGGGGGATCATTTTGTAAAACCAGAAATTGTACATTGAATTCAATTTACATAATTCATGTAATGGACCAGCTATAATAGATTATTACATATTTTGAATGACTGTACAAATAAAAAAAAAAACAGAAACTGTCATTAAAAAATTTAATGTGTGAGTGTTCTTCTAATTGACTCCATTTACTAGACACGCACGGGCGTTTTTGTGAACAAAAGCAAAGAATCCCTGGGGGGCATACTATAAGAAAATGGCACTTCTGAGAGCATGGTGTGGAAACACGAAGTAAAGGGATACTGGAAAAATGAGTATATACTTGGTATTGCACCCGGGCGCATAATAACCTTTGGCAAGTAAAACTGAGCACTAATAAACATGATCAGACAGTCGAGACTGGGCGCAATAAGTATTGTTAAAATTTCTGAAAAATGGGGTGCTGCCACATTTGTGATCCTGAGAATACATGTGCCAGGTATGAAAACACAATGAAAAAGGGGGACAGTTGGGCACACTGATGTAAACATTAACCTGGAAACACTGTGTCTGCAAACCTGAATGGTTTTTGTTTGGTAAAGCCAAAGTTACAAAAGCTGACTAACTAATAATGTTGTGTTCCTTAAAGCAGACACCCCAGTGGGAATGACTCTATCAAAAAGTCCCACAACTATCTAGGCTTAGAATTATTTCTGATGTATTCTCATTTTTTAACTGGTTCCAGGTTTAGATTATTTTTTTCTGGTGTTAGTTTAAAAACCATATCTAATTAAGCGATAGAGCCCGTCTATGCGGGCTCTACCGTGTGGCAGATGACTGCGTCTGGAGTTATGCCTCCCGAGCCGTAGGGGAGGGCACTATCAAAAGTCAAGGTCATTTACCACATGGTAGAGCCCCCATCAAGTGGGCTCTATCGCTATTAGAAAACGATTTATCAAACCTTTCAAACCTATATTTACCTTGAACTTCTGGTATTTCACCAGGTAACTTGCCACTGAAGAAAATAGTCCCTAACAGTTAGAATAGAAAAATGACATACGTGCAGAGAAAACTGTTTTTTATGACATTGACAGACAAATAAACTGTAGGATTGTTGAGTAGTCTGTGTAGTATAGAGTCAGTCTCGAAACTTGTTGTTGGAGGCGGGGCGTCATTCAAGCCGGAAGGGAGTGGATTGGCTGGTGCGGAAAGAACTGAAACAGGTTTGGCAGTTTGACTGGCTGGTTTTGAGTGCGGGTGCTGTTTGGATCCAGCTGATGACAGAATTGTGGACCAGTAGTGTCTTTCCTGTTGATTTGCTCTCCAGTAGCTGCGAATTGAGCTTTCATTACGGTGTCCTGTCACAGACATATGATTTCGCTTGTCTCAAGACCAGCGTCAGAAAGTATGTTTAAGTAGGTGTTAAGTTATCAGATTAGTTGTAGATCAGAATGTCTTTATGCACGGATTGATTTAAAATTTAATTCACAGTTAAGCACTTCAACGTTCCAGCGGGCATCTATGCAAAATAGAAGCACGCTAGATCTAGAAGCTGATTGGCTGTTCACACACAATCGTTTTTCTAATTGTCCTTAATGGCTCATTGGCAATGGAAGCAAATCAGTTTAATAGTGCACTACTGAGCACTAAACCGTACACAAAGCCAGTAACAGTTAGAGAACAATTACAAGATGGACTGTAATTAGCTGAAATAATTTGCCTCAACTTGAAAGCAGCTTAATGAATTATCTGAATACTAATGAAATATGAAGGCTTATATTGCATCTATTAAAATTAAATTATGTAAGTAACTTTGATCTATCACAATATATTATACATATTTAAAGCAGTATACCATGGTAAAAGCATAGCGCAGTTTAGTAAATCTAGGTAATGACAGAGTGAAGCCCACACAAGTATGGTAAGTCATAGAGTGGGGTGTGGTAAATGCATGGACTGGTTTAGACATGCACATTTATAGGGGTTGGGGAATTTTAAACAGTACTGGAAAAATAATGGGGAGAATGGGAAAAGGGTTAGTGTATACTAAAGTCTAAATTATTTGTGTAAAACTTTTAATAGCAGTTTTCAGGCAATTTCTAGTACTTAATTAAAGACGAAAGGGGGGAATTTTTAGACCTCTTTCTCATTCTAGTCCTAAATCTGGAATCAGAGTTTACAGTTTCAGATTTGCAGAACTGATTCAGCTTTGATCTGATATAATGTGTGGCAAGGAATTTACAGACAATTCTCCTCAAACTGTCATAAAAAAAGGGGCTGATAAATAAAGCAGGTCAGTAAGAGTTTGTTTACTGGAGATTAAACACATATGAAACAGAGAGGAGCAAGTGCACATCACTTAAGCAAAATCGGTACTGTGGTTTCCTTTGGGGGCAACGCATTGACATTAATGGCAGTCCTTGCTATAGGCAGTCACTGGACATGTTTAAATGCATGAGGGGGGTGTAGATAAAAAGGACACTGCTGATGCAACAAAAATGGATCAGAATATATTGGTGTATATTCTTCTGTATATTGGTGTATATTCTTCTGTATATTAGTGTATATTCTTCTGTATATTTTCAGATTTCAACCTAGTGTGGTTGATTTACTGATATTTCCTGGAAGCAAATAGTAGCAAATTAAATGTCTTTCTTTCAGCCCTTTAAATAAAAAAAAAAAAAATGACCTCATCTTTTGTGTTAATCAGTAGTGTTATTGCCTGCAAGATAATCTGGATATTTCACGTGTTCTGTAAGTGATGTTCATGCTACTGCTTTTTACATTTAAACAAATAAAACACAAGAAACTCCCCAGATGCTGTGGACCTGAATGATCAATTAATTTCTTTGATTTGGATTGTGCAGACACATTATCTGCAGAGACATTTGGAGAAGGCCAGACTTGCTATTTTGTGCTTAGAATAATAATGGCAACTTGGGTATATCTGTAAAGATAACTCACTGCACTGTGTTAATAATTACTGGAGAAGTAGCTCATTAATCCTCAGTAACAATTTACATGGGTCTGTACGCTGTAATTGCATGTGTGGTCACATAGCAAATACATTGATGCTCTCCCCAACTTTAAGATGCTCCTTGAAGGTTTTTTACATTTTATTATTTATTTCAAAGGATGGCCTGCACCAGGGTGAGGTCTACAATATCATGTCATACTTTGGTTAATGTGATAGCAGTGGGTTTGTAAGGAAGTGCAGACCCTCCTAGCAACTGAAATAAATAACATTCAGCATTCACTGCATGAGTCTCAGTTGCGCTTTGATAAGTAAGGATGCAACGGGGTGTCCAGAAAGTATCTCCAGATATACTGCTTAAATTCATTTTCTGAACATGGCACTTTCAGGGAGATTAAAAACTAAATAAAAGATTATACTGAACGAGGGAACAAGGGCACTCATTTAAATGCTGTTTAAATGGTGCAAAGCAGAATTGCAGGCAGGGTAGAGAGGTTCAGCAAGAGCTGTACTACTGTGGGTAAAGCCCAGGTTTCATATGGTGCTCCAGCCACACACACACCACCTTTTCCTTCCATATTTTTTTATTCTAGAGCTTGATGAACATGCAGAGCAAGTCAGGTCTCAATGTACAATTCAGTGTGGGATATGCTTTGCAGCTATAGGATTTAAGGCTGGCTGCTGGCTGCTACTGGCTACTCACTCAAGATGAATAAATAAATTAATTTACATGTAAAACTACTGGAAGCTTCCACTGAAGAGTCCATTGTTGAATATTGCCAATAGACATGCTTCAAAGTATGACAAATGACAAACACACTGTCGCAAGCAGAAGCTGTCTCTCTGTTTACACAGCAAACTATACTTAGCTGCACTATCAGAAAATGATTCATGGTGTTGTCTATTAATCTAATGATATGCTGATGAAGATGGTCACATCACTCAAAACAAAGAGACACTGTTTGCGGGGTACAGAAAAAAAAGAAACACGTTTCTGCTGTAAACATTGTTCTTTCACAATGTTGACGCAACCTGTTATAATTTTATAGAGCCGATGGCTCCCATCGATCATATTTTAAGTTTTAACTGCCAATACAATTATTTTCTGACATTGCAGCCTGTGTTTTAAGCTAGCTGGTCCTATCTTTGTAAATACATTTAAAATAAATAATATGAGGTATGAAGTTAATGTGCTGTGTCCTCAGTTATTTTAATTTGAGGTCCTCTTGCTCATCCTTTTCCATTAAACTCGGTTTGATAGCAACTGTTCCTGAATCACAACAAATTTAAGTTCTACAGCCGTTGCAAGGAAGTGCTCTAACATGGTTTTGGTCAATTTAATCTTTTTTATATACAAAGTATACATAGGATTTGAACAAACAGTACAAGAACTAACAACATGTCTATTCAACAGATCGAAGTGTCAGAAATATATACTGTAAGCATTGTATTGTTACTTTCTTTTTATTCTTGGTGACAAAGTAGATTTCTATATCAATATTAACAGGCAGCTGAAGTCTGTGCGATCACAAAGAAAAAATTGTGTTTCTGTATTTATTACAACTCTACTGCAGTACACTGTGATAAAAAAACACCAACACTTAGAAAAGCATACAAGACTATAAAGCATAGACAGGCATGTTCAGTTAAAAATAAAATCAAAACACATACACATACACTAACTTACATGGTACATGCATACCTTGGTCAGTCAAGTGTTAAAATTGAGCATGTCTTTCCAAATAGAAGTATGTGCAGTAATACTGGTTTTCTATGGGGAGCGGTTTCATTAATATAATATAGAATATAGTGGCTGTTATATAATGTATTTCTAATCCTCTAGCACATTTGGTCATTAACTTGATTCCTTTACCAGCACATCAGGTGCCATCTGCCTAGTAATTGACAGTCTTGCTGACAAAGATGGTAAAAAAACTGCTGGCAGTTGCCCAGATTGCCTTGAGAACATTATCTGTCATTGTGTAGCAGCTGTTGTGCCACATGCCCATAGCTCCACATTGTAAACAAACACATCCTCAACCCACACAATCTTACTGTCACATTTCTATTGGTATTCATAAGCTCCACACAATAAACTACTGTAAATGCAGCAGAAAACCTCAACTTTCCTTTAGCTGAATAACCTGCAGCTAGCACCAAGCACACAGAAATATTCAGGCAACATTAAGAGGGGGCAAAAAGGATTCACGGCCAAAATGTTTCATCTACTGGTAATCAAACTGATGGTCAGCCGTTAGTATACAGCCAGGGATCTTGTTAGAGAACACAGTTTGGTTAGACTTTAGCAAAACAGTTAACAGAACATTTCAGACCTAATCACTATTTTACAACTTGACATTAGCTTTAGAAAACTAATGATGTTGTCACACTTTAGTTTATAGATTTGCTATAAGTGGTCATATACACTCTATAATCATGTTATTAATTATGTTATTAAGAGTTGAAAAAAAAAATATCCTGAATACAATATTAGTATAATATATAGAGTTATATATATATAAGTCTATATATATCTTATATATATATATATATAATATCTATATATATATATATATATATATATATATATATATATATATATATATATATATATATATATAATATATATAAATACATAGCAATTTATAGCAGATCCCGAAATTAAGTGTTAATGTGTCATTAAAATGGCATGGTAATAAACTTGTAATCCTTTTAACTAATAATACATTTATAGGTGTTGTATAAATGGATCCCTAAACTAAATTGTGATCATACTTTCTTTAAAAAAAGAAAAACAATTAAATGTGGGATATGTTTTAGCCTGTGCTGTTTAAATCAACACTGTTGAAAGGTGTTAATGTTACTGGATATGTTCATACTGAAAAATGTGTTTGTATGACCAAACAAAAGAGATCAAACATTCCGCGGCTGGGAGTAGTATGTGTTATTCAGTTTACAATCTGCTCTACTCCACTGGGTTAGTTGATATATCCCTGGGCACTAACAAGTTCACGGTCCAACTCTCCATGGAAGAGCTACAGTTTATCTGCCTCTAACCCTACTGATCCACTGCTGCTGCTCATTCTAGTACCAGCCCATTCACTGGAATGGTGCGGCATTATCTGTGTTCTGAGCTAAAATCCATATACCCTAACAGGAACTGCATTTGACTATTTGACTGGAAGCAGTAAAATTGCAATAGTGCTGCTCAACACCAGTATACAGTACCACTATAGTAAAAAAAAAAAAAAAAGCATTCTAAACCATAGACTTCAAATGTGCAATTCCTATAATGCCTAATCATTTTCATACACTTTCTGATTTTCTGATTTTGTTTCTTCTTGAGAAATCCCATACAAAAGAAAAAAGACATTCCAACATTTCTGTACTGACATGTTATTATGTATTTATAAGGCGGTTACAACACAAGCTTATATAAACATGTGTACAGTACAAAAAAACAATTAAAAAAAAAACAAAGAACAGTATAGATCTTAATGTAATTCTTCTTGCCCGCATTTCTGTACATAGCCTAGTTAAAGCCAAATCCCATTTATAATGGCTATGGTGTAAACAATGCCTGGGAGAACAGACGTTTTTCTTATTAAGCCTGCAATTAAAATGCAGTGGCTTCCGTTGCAGTCCTCTTGTCAAGCTGTGTCGCCTGACGCTGGGCTTGTGTGAGGGAGTTATCATCCTCCTGCAGCACTCTCTGCTGCTGCTGATAGACAAATAGAAAAAAAGAGAAAATGAAATGGAATTATTAATTGATTCAGCGTGGAACCATATACCCCATGTATGAATTGTTTTGTGTGTGTGCCATTCTAGCATTTTAAATTAGATTCTGCTGTAAAACTGTTTAC
This sequence comes from Polyodon spathula, assembly GCF_017654505.1. NCBI lineage: Eukaryota > Metazoa > Chordata > Actinopteri > Acipenseriformes > Polyodontidae > Polyodon > Polyodon spathula. Next base: position 12,881,671 of record NC_054557.1, on the reverse strand, counting down.
ATAACCCTAGAGAAAGGTTTTTGGTTTTTTAAATCCCCCTTTTCATATGGCAAAAATAACAGGTTTACTTTAAAGTCTGCCCCAAAGCTAATTCCTACATGAATGACTCTGGTGATTACATTTTATAAGTTATCTCTGTTATTGCTGCTGCTGTTTCACAGCACATGTGTACAATCTCAATCTTCTTGTTATATCAAGGGTGTGCTCACTCAACCTGACCTGAGAATGCTTTACTAACCTTTCTCACCAAGACCGCTGCTTGTGTAACAGTACAGAGGGTGATGCAGTTTATCTGTGGAAGTGGCTATATACTCCAAGCAAAAATCCAGTGGCATACGTATTTCACCATTGTGATCTAATGATATTAATGTATGTCTTTTAGCATAACACCTGTAGGTTATTACTGATAATTCTACAATGTTCTGATGATGCCAAAGCAGAAGAATTGTCAAACAATAAAAGACTGCACAATCAAGGAGGTATTCAGGGTCCCATTAACAACACTGAAATTATTTATGATTTGCAAACCAGGAGTTACTAGATTACAAGGGTATTGAGAAAGGGTCGTAATTTGCCTGCCTATATTATTAACATAGGAATGTGTTCAGTATCTCACTATGGGTAGAAGGTTTCGTTTTCATAGTAAATTCATCATTGTAAATGGGTATACTATGGTTTGCATACAACTTGAGTTCAGATATTTCAGATCAACATGGCAGACGAAGACTGCTATGTGTTTGTGAACCTCAGTGGACTGCCATTCAACCCTATTTTTTGCAATGTTTTTGGGTATACACATGGCATTGACTAGGGTTTTGGTCTATAAAAACACTATCAACCTCATATTTGTACATTATCAATAGGAGAATGTGTAGGTTTAAGAGGTGAGGTGAAGGAGATGCATGAATCTATTTAACTAAATCTGTAACCAGCACTATATGAACCAGACTTTTAGATTCCAAATCTAAATGGAATCTAAAAGCCCTGAATATCCCAGTGAAGGGAAAAATATTGCTTAAAAAAGAGTGCTTAAAAAGAAATGATTTATTTGCCAGATTTCATTTTGTTTCAGTTTAATTATATGGTGATAGTTCATGCAGTGTGAAGTCTGCTACACTTTGACTCACATTCTCCAGATGACTTGTTACTGAAGGAGCAGAAGACAGCTACGCTATAAAAGTTTAATGTGTGTGAAACGAAGTGCCGTGTACCAGCATATGGTATGTAATTCCATGCAATTCAAAAAAAGAACTGCACATTATTTCTCATTCTAGCAAACAAAAAATAAATGAAAATAGGAAGATTTGATTTTAATGTCTAATTAAATATGTTGTGCAAGCCCATTGATATCAAACACTGACACAAACAATTGGTTGATCATCACTAGACAGCTCTGGTTACATTTTGCTCCAGTTGGTACATTATTAAAAGTGAATTAGTGCTAATCTCCATTAATAATCATCTGATTATTTAAAACAAGGTTTGTTATTTGAAACAAATTGTATACATGCATTAGCCTGGCACTATATTTCTCATGGTGAAAAGACATTGTTATTTTTTAGGCTTGAAAAAATTGACAGAAAGTTTTCATTAAAAATATATATTTTCAGTTTTCTGCTGCATGAACAGATATTGTAACCAGTCAAAGAGTCCCCAGGCTGCAGTCAGTAGATGCCACATACAATCCTAATTGCACAGCATGTTGGTACCGAGCGGAATTGCAAAATATAGTTATTGCAAATGGCATGAGAAGTGGAATTGGATAGGAGGTTTTATTAATGATCTATAAAATTACCTCCAACAGACTGTAACTGCAAAGTCCGGTATATTTGCAATATTACTCCTGGGTAAAAAGTTACAGAACGCATAACTTAATCTGCATAAGTTTTGATAAAATGGTTTGCTTGCAGCAAATACACTGCATATAAAGTTATCGGGGGAAAAAAAAAACATTTGGCAAATTATGAAGAGACCGATAAAGACTTCTCGTTAAAACTTTTGTAAAAAAAAAAAAAAGTTTCTTTCAAGATAGTGTAATTGCTATAGCAATAACCGCCTAAAACTGTTTTGCTTGATGCCACTACCTGACAGAGGCCCTTTACTTCAGTCCCAAATTGTGCAGGCTGTGAGAGTCCTGGAGTGTTGGCAGCTTCACCCCTATCTGTGACACCCTGGTCTCAAACCTCCAGGATTTATGTTGAAGTCTTTAAATGCACTCTCCTTATACAGACAAGCAGAAAGTAAAATGGCTGTGATGACTGAATCTGAGGCAATTTCCTGTTATGCTTTCCTCGTCCCAAGTAAACTTTGTTCAGCTCTTTTTAGAATTTGGAACATAACTTACTTGAAATACAAGGATGATGAACAGTTCTGTTTAAATAAACAAATTAATTGCAGGCAATAATATATGTTGGAACATGTATTTGCCTTTTAGTTAAATTATCAAACTAAATTTACAAATATCATGTTAGATATTAAATATAAAATATATACAGTTGTTTTTTGTTTTTTTTTCACAAACTTCTCCGGATTCATTTTTTAGGCAGTTTTCTATTCATGAAACTATTTAACGTCAGTCTAAGAAAGTTTTTGGAATATCAAACTTTACTCATAAAAAACAGACGGTAATACTTTACATTAAGCATCTCTAACTACACTGCCATTAAAGTGTCATTCCATGTGTTTTAACTTAGTACTGTAATTACATTGTAAATACAGAGCCTTGTGTATACATACGGTGTAAATAAAAAACAGATCCTAACTGAAAACTGTTTTCATTTTGTAAATGAATATCTTGTTGCATTGTAACTACACACCAATATTTGTAATCATAATCAGTTTATTGCCTCACTATCCTTTTCATAGCTAGAAAGCCATAAAAGGTATTGGCGAAGTGATGATATTCAATTTAATATCTACATCATCGTCGTAGTCTATTTAAATTGAATTAAACTCTAACTTGTTGCTGCCAAATTAAATATCAGAACACATTTGGGCCTAGCTGAAAGCAATGAACATTCAATACCAATAGCTTTGTTTGCGAAGCACAACTCCATTATGATTGATTCCCTCCCCTGTTACATAGTTCAGGGAATTTTTATCAACACATTTAGAGATTATTTGTGGCAGTCCAAAGTGTTTCTCTTTCCAGTTTAAGGAGACTAATTGCCGAAAAGAATTGCAGCATTCAGTTGTAGTACTGAAATTAGGACAATATTAACCTGATAAGTGCTCTTAATGCTGGCATTCATTTTACCAGCCTGTGGTACAATGTTTGAACAGAAACACAGAACAGATCCACACAACCTATAAAGTTTCTTGTCCATGTTAATAGTGGTTAGGAAAATTAAGATTGTTAAATGCAAGGGGGGGTTTTTCCAGGACAGACTGGGGTTCCACCAGGTATAGAAAATCATTGTTTCAAACCTCATCCGTAGGATAACACAGTCCTAGTATCATACCAGGGCAGTGGTTGATATTTGACCCAAAGGGAAGTGAGCTGAAAAATAGGTTGACATTTTAGGAAGTGGCCAGATCCAGTGTTGTGTGATGAACTGCTAATAAGAATGGCCCATGCAGGTGAGTTTGAGCTTTAGGATGTAGTATGCACCCAAAAACGAAGTATATTCTTTTATACAATGATTTAGGCAGCTGCTTGGGAAGCTTGCATCTAGTGCTAGGCTTCTGAGATCTGATGAGATCAGAATTCAAGGTGGTGTTGTTGTAGTTCATGAGCAATTACACAAGCACAACGCAGACTAAAATAACACAGCACTTACGAAGCAGTCTTGCTTTAAAGGTTGAAACAGGGTTCTTCTGTACCGCAAGGCAATTCCGAGAAGTTATGTTACAGCTAGCATATGAGCTCAATGGCTTGCAGGATGAATTGTACTGTGAATGAGTTCATTGTTAAATCAGACACTTACATCAGGAAGTAAAGCACTGTATTGTGAACTGCGGGGAGAGAGATCCGAAGTTATATAAGCAAGTACAATGAGAATCATTTCAGCTTTCAGTTGCCTAATGAACAACAATAATAACATTCTGAAAAGTGATGACAATTAAATTACAGATACATTTTTAATAGATCCTTGTTTACTTGTTTAGACTTGTAAATGACCCTTTAATCCACAGCCATCAATGTCTTGTATAATGGTGCACATGCAATAATAAATTAAAAGAAAGGAACACTTTACTGTTTACCTATTTGTCATATGTGTTTTATACATTATTACATGTAGTTAAAGGTTGTTTTTTTCTTTTTTCTCCATCAATTTTAAACACACTGGTTCAATGTAAAAAAAACTATTTAATTGAACTATACTCATCACATAATGATCTTAATGGATCAATTAAAACCATATTCATAATTTAATCTCATTCAAACTCAAATGAATAATGGTTTTAAATGTACTTTTCTGTGCTGCATAACATTATTAGTCAGTGCCTACAGTTAGTATGAACTAGTCTTGAGTATCTATATTTCAGACATCATATAATGCTGGTATTTTATAAAGAGTACGCTAATTATAATAATAATAATAATAAAAGAAGTGGTATAATAATGAGTTACATTAATTGTTGTATATGTTTTCACATGATTTTTTTTTTTTTTTCTGGGAGCAAAACATACAGTAGATTTACTTTTATAGCCCACATAGCTATTTTTCCAGACTGACTTCATCGTCTTCTGTGCCAAATTAAATAAGTGGGGTATTTCAGATGGCATTTTTATTATATTTTTTATACCCCTTATAATTTCAATATTAAACTATATACAGCACTGGTGTAGATTTCTATCCATGTCTAGTATAAATAGTTCTATTTTGGGGGGTTTTAAAATGTAAATAAGATGTTTAGTTTTCAATAGGCCATGGCCAGAACCTTGATTAATTGTTCTATCCCTGTGACAGCTAGGCTCTTGCAGCAGTTTTACTGTAATAACTATTTTTTTCTCTGTCTGGCAGATGACCTGATTACACTTTCTGCAAGAAGTGTTTCCTGCAGCAATGATAGTCTGTTCATCTTCTACTAGACTGGCCAATTCCCACAGCAATATATCACAGAGCATATTAAGAAAGTAATATCTATTGTTGGAAACTCGTTGTGTTTACCATAACCTTAGGACAGTACACAGACACTTGATTGTTGCACTCTGAAGCAGATGTAATTCCTTGTTCAGTGTTTAAAGGATGTGAAACAAGCTGCCAGGAGTATTTGTTTGGGTGTAGTGATTTGTGCATGCTGCTTTGAAGGATTAGTAAAATACATTTCCAAAGTGTGAAGTTGCATCCACTAATTGCTGCATTCAGATGAACAAAGCATCTATCAGGGCAACTACAATTGCTTGCCATTTACTTATTTACCTGGGCATGTTCATTTTTCATTTGTATTATGCCATTATAAATCTGTCAATAAATACATAAAATTTGCATATTGAGAACTGTGTACTGGAATGGATTTCTATTCATGTCCAGTAAATTGTTTTTAGTAAAATATAAGTGTGTGTGTGTGTGTGTGTGTGTGTGTGTGTGTGTGTGTGTGTGTGTGTGTGTGTATATATATATAGAGCATCAAAAGAAACATATCACTTATATTTGGATAAAATTCACTAGATGTGATCGAAAACTGACAAACTATATTTTAGAGCAGGTTCAGTGACTTTTTATTGTGCTGATTAAATAGTGATATCACGAAGATACTGCAAAATGATCTGTAAATCTTGCGCAGGTGTTGTGACTCTTGGTCTCCCAGTACTTGGCCTGTCATTAACAGAGTGTGTCTGGTTATATCGTTTTGTCAGGTTTGAAATTGCTGGCTGTGAGCACCCAAGACGGTACGCTGCCCTAGTCCAGCCTCCAACATGCCGATTGCACGAAGGCGCTGCTCTCTTGACAGCCGAAGCATATTGTTTTTTTTTCTGTGATTTTCTTTATTGCTTTTATTCAAGCTTGCAATTCAACAGCTCCATATCCAGTGGCCAATCAACTTTTTTCACTAATTAAGTGATTAAGTGCATATGCTTCATTCATAGTCACTCAAGCATGTCATGGTCAGGATGAATGATCGAGTTATTTAAAAGATACCAAAAACATTTGGTCATTGTCTGTCATTTATATACCTTGTTTTTTTTTTTTTTTTTTTTTTCGAAGATAAATATATTAAAACAGTGATAAGTTTATTTTGATGCTCGGTATATATATATATATATATATATATATATATATATATATATATATATATATATATATATATATATATATATATAGTGCATATATAGTATATAATATATAATATTAGTGCTATTCATGTCATTTCAGTCAATGCAATACTTAAACAATGGAAATGGTCTAATGGTATAAGAGGCAACAAAAAATGTTATGTCATTTAAGCATAATTCTGGAATTCAATGTTTCCAGTAGAATTTGATTTGACTTGTGCAATCTTCAATTTCTTCCTCATGGAAATTCCTTTTCAATGACCACCCGCAAATGCCTTGGTTTCGTAATAAAGATTTGGTCCAGGTAAATGTTTTTTAGTCAGCCAAATTGCCAGCGATGGACGTACAAGGCTATAAACTGTGGAAAAATAACTGTAAACAGGAATCTATAAAAAAACATCTTGCAGGTCATTCATTTTAGTTCAGAATGTTATGGCACAGAAGTAAAAAAACTAAAGGAAATCCATTAATCTCTTTTAAATAAAATGTAGAAAATCTGTCCAAATACATATAAATAAGGATGCATCTAGAATTACTTTTCTCTTTTTTGTGAAAGGAAAATCAAACATAACATTTCATGACACGATTCTCATCTGATAGCATTTACTTGTCTTACTTTATCATAATTTTACATTAGAACTAGTGACAAAAAACACTAAGCCAACCATTTAAGTTGCTTGTTTCTATCTTAGCTCACACATCTCCTTATAGTCTGGTAAAGGTGTGAGTAATAACACATTTCTCTTTAAAACAAAAATTACTGTACTGTAAAATGCAAAAGGCTTTTGTTTCAAAGAAATGCATTCAGCTTCCCTAGTATAGTCCCCAAGGTAAAAGTTTGTGGTAGCAGATTTAATGTAGACACTTCCTGTCCCATGTGAATATGGGATTGCTGTAATGGGGATTTTAATGTCTAATGACCAACAATAACAGCAGTTTCCGTGACTTATTTGGGTTAGTGGAGAAAGATGGCCCTATAGGCTGCGTTACGTAGCTGCAGACATGAAAGTGAATTTCAGCTCCTCGGGGAGATTGTAGGGAGCCGAGTTTATGTTTTAATGAGAGTGGCCTGACATTTACCTGCACTTTGCCTTCGCAGGAACAAAAAAAAATAGCAGTGATAAAATGGAAATATTACAAAGCTTCTCCTGAAGCACATACTAGGAGCAGTGGCTCTACTTCAATTGCTTGTTCAGAATAACCCTAGTGTGAGATCTTTGTTTAACAGTATGTGTTTATCTGGGCTTTTCTGCTTAGGAGAAATTGCGCCTTCATCAATCTTACTGCAGAGGATGAACAGTGAACACCCCGAATGTTGTAAATAAATGAAAATATTGAGTACATCTCTATCAAAACATCAACCTCATCCTTGAGAGGGACTTCTGAAGAGGAATTGGAAATCACTGCATATAGTATACTGTAGTAAACTACAGTGGTATTTTTACAGAGGGTTTAGATTTGAATAAAGGGGATATCTCCATATGTTTACACCATGGTGTTTATGACCTGTGTTGTACACCACAGTACCGTTACATGTTTTAACACAACACAGTGTTCATACTTTGTGAGAATTGACAAAATATATTTCTCATGCCTTAACTACAGGACAGTGAGTATCTCCATGGAAACCACTCTAATTAAAACTGCAGATTTTTAAGTGAGCCTGTCAGCTGAAAAATAATCTGCTGCAGTCATCCATGGCCATCGAGAAACCCCCTCTGTTTAGACCCTTTCTTTGACTTTTTTTCTTGTTACCTGAGAATTCAAGGACAGTTTTTGTTTTTTGTACACAGTACACATTGCAGATATGTATAGGCACAGCATTACTAGCAAGGGGTTTTGTGTCATTGATATATTGTAGCCAGCTGTTGTCAGCCTTTGTATGTCATGGTGGGTGAAATCCATACCTTTTTAACTTTGTCTTGATCCACAGGTTAGTGTACCATACTAGGATTGAGAATTTATTTGTTGTAAAAATAATCAAGTGGGGCATGGCTCGCAAAGCTGTCCAATGAACCCAGCCAGAAAGATACTGTCGTTAGTATAGCCCACATAAATTCAACAATCAGTCTTGCTTCCCAGACCAGTAGATGTTGCCAGTTCCTGTGAACAGTGTAAATGTATAGCAACTCAGAATGTTAAATAGAGCAGATCCATTTAATATGGTCGCCAAGGGCACAGGAACTGGCAGTGCACCAAATACTTCTAGGGAAAGGACTGGCGGTAAGTCTCCCCCCCCCCCACACACACTTAATGCATATAAACTTGTCTTAATTAAAGGATGCCACCCGAGTTGGAGTACTTGTATCATCTATGATTTAATAGCGCTTTCACAGTCAAGAGCATAACGGAATCCTTAAAATGGAAAAAGTACCCCCCTTCCCACACACCACCACAGCCAAAATTTGGACTGTGGGTGTTCCAATCATCATCATCTGTCAATTGCCCTTATAATAGGTTCATTAAATAGCCAAGCTTTTGTTAATGAACTTGACATTTCCAGTCAAACATTCCCAGTTTCAGCTGTGCTTCATTTTAGCTTTCATTTGAAGTGGTGGATAAGTCACTACGGAGCTCTACAAGAACACTGACACGTGTACGTTTTGCCTTTTGACTGCAGGAGGAAGTTGTTTTTTTTTTCCGTTCCTGAGGAGGCGTCACACTGTTCTGTTCTCGGAGTTAACTAATGTATTGGATGCATATTCACTGCAGCATGAAGTTCAGGAAGGCTTGGCTCAGTAAGAGACCAGTTGTCATCAGAGATTCTTATTTTCTATCAAACAGAAGGAGCTGGCAGTCAGCCATGGACAGCAGGTTTTTGTTTGTCTTGTGAGAGATCCATTTCCTAGATGGAGCCTGAGGTAGAACAGTTTTCATACCTTGCAAACTATGAAATTCTCCATAGAATTTAACAACATAAATAAAAAAAAAGCCTGGCAGAAATCCATATGCATAGTGATTGTGTCTGGAGTGTAAAAGGTCAACTCTGAACTGTTTTTTCTTGAAGGCTGAAGAGGTTTTGGTTCTGGGCTAGGCCAGGTAAATCTCTCTCTGTATAGAGTTCGAGTAATTTCATCATTCCCACAGCTCTGTAGATTCACACCTCTAAATGCTCCACTGTTAAAGAGGGGTACGCAAACAACAAACCAGAATTACAAAATATTTTAGGAGCACAACATATGGGTTCTTGCTAGCTCTGAGAAATCTTCCCTCTCTGATAATGTAAAGGAAACAGAGCAGTATTCAGTAGTTAACTAAATGACAGTACGTATCACATTTAATGGTCAGAATTTTAAAGTGCACATGGGTCACAGGGACTCATAGTGGAAGAGGGGTGTGTGTGTGTGTGTGTGTGAGTGAGTGTGTGTGTGTGTAAGGCTGGCTGGTGCCCATGTAGTTTCATGCATACACAAACACAACAGGCAGACACTTGACCAGCTTTTCCATGAAACAGAATGGCATGTCTCTGTCTCCCTGTTTATCTTCTCCACACAGACAACCACTGCATATAGTAGGGGTGGACAACTCTTGACACAACCTGTTGTTTTAATCATGTTCTTAGGTGTTTAACCAAACCATTAAACCTCTATTTAAATCCATCTAGATCCTACTTCATAAAGCCTGGTGCAGAATGGCTCTTCAAGATCAGAGTTGGACATGCCTGGTATAAAGAGATGCAGAATTTTACTCTGTATTTGTACATCTGTTGTGTAATGCATTGTTTGAATGATGGAGATATAGGTATTTTGAGCCACTGTTCTATGTTTAGGTCCTGGCAAACAGCTGAATAAACATTAAAAAAAAAAATCTATTTTGTTCTTTTACCAGGTAAATAAACTAAAACAGGTTCACTTCCAATAGAGCCTATACCTGTTAAAACGTATTGTTTCAAAAAACTTTGATTATAATATATATATATTATATATATTATATATATATATAATATATATATATATATATATATATATATATATATATATATATATATATATATAGACATAATTAAGTATTGTAACAAACCCCATAAATTTAGGAAAGAATCCTTTCTGTGACCGTAAGTATTACGCAATCATAATAGTTCGGGCCTTTCTCCAGGGCCAGACAAAAGCACAAGTTCAGAAATGAATGGTGTGTTCATTAAGTTAGAATATCAATAATCTTAAGCGCCCAGCCCCTGGTGTTAGATGTGCTTTCATGCATAGCCTGCCCTCAGTGTGCTCTGTCTAGCAATCTGAACTTTCCCACTGGCCAGTCTCGTATGCATTGAAAGTTGTAGGGTCAAGGGGCAGCTGAGTCTTCAGTTTGAAAGCCAGCCTGCCCATGGAGGTCGTGAGAGGGGAAGGGGCCATGCAAAGACAAAGAGCCTGTGGTTTCAAAATAGAAAGGCATCATTGGAAATATAAACAGCAAGTACATTCTCAGTGCTCAGGGTGCTAGATTTCTTGTTCCCTTTTACTGGGTTCGCCGCCTGTTTGCAGCATGTTCTGCATTTGCTATGAGCTTTGTGCATTTTCTAGATCATTTTTCACTGGCTGATCACATCAAGTTGCTGCTCCTGGACATTTTAATGTCTGATAACGCTCCATTTGCATAGGACTCCGTACCCATAGCTGTCATTAGGACCAATTTTACATGCATGATTTGCTTCCTAAGGTGTCAAAGTCTGAATTCCTTCAAGAGACTGTCTAGGCTGGGGAGTTTTAATTGATTGTATAATGTGACTGAAAGGGCTGGCAGGGGTTTGGGGCACTTTGGGGAGAGCAGGGTTATGATTAGTATAGATATACGGAGAGCAACGGAAGTGACTAAGATTGAATGAGATCTGAGAAAGAAGAATGGTGACAGCAGTCAGATGCGATAATCGCAAAATGAAAGCTCTAGACATTATTACATTGCCATTTTCTGTTTAAACTGGGCAAAACATATTTCAAGTGATGATCGCTGGGTGTAAAGAGAGGTTAATAAATCATTCTTCCTTAGGAGAAAGGGCTCTGATAGACATATATTAACTTGTTGAATGATTTTGTCAACAAGGCCTGCTTTATTTAGTTTTTAATAGCAGTACGTTATTCAATGTAAAAGAAAGTCCAATAAAATATTTATAGGCATGGTTGTGCTACTCAGACGTAGGTTTTAAATAATAAAGTGTTTTGCTCTGCAGGTTCTGATTACCAAATGACCTACTTGCCAACTCTCTTTTCTTGATGTTAACTCATTAGTGGTATGATGCGTTAGGTAAACATATGGCGATATTTGTTTCTTATGGCAGCAATATGGATTTATATATGCTTAAATATTTCATACCTTTGTATTTGCTTTCAGGATTCTACTCTGTCCAAAGACAACCAAATGAAAGGACACGAAAGGACCTAATGAAACAGCAAATGCCATAAACTGAGATGTAACAGAAATAAAGCACTTAGGGGTAGGTGTTCTAAGATGTGCCGGTCACAGCCAAACATACCGCCATTTTCATTGCTGTGACTTTTACTAAGAGAAAATATGTTAATGAAAACAGCCACAATATACTAATTTAAATATTTGTTGTGTCTTTTTAGTTGGATCTCTAGCATTATACATCGCAAGAGTCGTGCAACATTGTTCAAAGAAATAGCGATAGCTGAGTTGTGGTTTGCTGCAGCAGAGGGTGCCCAAAGGATAACGTCTTGCAAGGGTGCAAGAATCAAAATAACATTGTTTTTCTTCGATGTAAACATCATCTGTACAATGCATCCTGTTCCGTCTTCATTTGACCTATTTTAATGCTGTTAAATTATATATAAAATAATATATAAAAAAATGAAAGGAAGTTGAATCTCATCAGATTCTATAGCGGGGCCCCCACCTTCACCTCCAAAAAGCTTTTCATAATCATACAGTAGCCCCTCGCTAAACTGGACGTGTTTGTCCAACATAAGGAGGTACAATACAATGAAATCGCACACACATGCATTTATAGTGCTCAATGTATTTTAAATATAAATCATTATGCTAAAATAACACTAATGTGTTTTGGGTAGGCTACACATTACATTATGTAAAAATATACATCTGTACAGTAGGCCTATACAGTATACAGTATAGCAGTAAAATCAAATGAATACCTAGAACACTTTCTTTTTACTTTCGCCTACCCGATAACACAAAATAAATCATGCTGCTGCATTGTAAATATTGGTGTAAAATACGAATAAAAGTTAGCTTAGACAATTGACACAAAATAGATCATGGTCTTATACAGATGCTCAGAATAAGCTGAAGGGGTTAGTGGCACATGTGTTCCGTCTATTACTATCTATTAGTACATCTACCCCTTGTTCTGCTTTATTTGTTCAGACCTTCTGGAAAAATAATTAGCAGAAACACAAGTTGAAATGCATAATTTGATCACAAGTTTGGTAGCATTGGCACTCAGCGCAAAACGACCACACACTGTAATAACACAATTGTCGCCTGTGTTATTAAAAGAAAAATGGTGAATGTGGAACAGAATAGTATTGTACAACCTCACATCTGCAAAGGGACACTGCACTAACAATTTAACAAGAGTTCTGCGCTTTGTTCACTATAGCTCAACTGCTAGTCGAAAACGAGTTTGAGATATTGTAGAAGGAGATGAATCTGCCTCTTGTGTAAATACCATCACATACCTTTGTGAATGCAGTATATTAGGACTGCCAGATCACTATTAATAGGATGTTTATGGTATATCACATTTTTTGGGGTCAGTCAATTTCTATAGTGTTGTTACTGGACAGAATCTACAGTGTTGTTGATTTATGTGTCATATTTAGTGTATTATGTCAGCAGTCAGTAAGACGAGGGATTATTGTAAACCAGTAAGGGGTGAATGTTATGCAGAGAGACAGTGTCTGAAATCTTAAGAGGGCAGTGGGCCAGCCATTGCAAAACATCTGTGGATGGCAGAGGTCATAACTGCTGGGTGTCTTTTGAGGACATCAGACAGCTTTTGAAGTGAAATGCCAAAATGGCTATTCTTGTACTTTTATCACTTACGCAACGGTCTGCTGTTAGATCCTGTGAAGGATGTTGAATGTAGAGTAGTCAGCTTCGTTTTAAGCGTTTAAGATTTTTTTTTCTGAAAGAATGTGATTTCCCTACTAGAATAAAGCATAAAGAATATTTCCTTTAATTTTGTTCTTGTGTTGTGTTATATCGATAATGATGGCAATTGGTACTTGTTTAGCAGAATTTGCATCTTACAAATCCAGCAGGGCACGTTCACAATTATTAAGGGTCAATGTACTGCTAGAGGAAGACATTTTGAGTGTTTGCCTCATTTGCCTTAGAATTCTCTATTGCACATATAAAGACATCAAGACAATTAGGCAAGTTAACAGCTTTTATTGGACAAATAAATAATCACAGCCAATTAAACTTAATTAAGACAAATTATAGAAGAAGAAAACCAATCCTCCCACAGTAAGATTAGCAGTAGCCAATTGAAACAGATTAAGTCAATTGATTCACAAGCAAATTGTGTGGGTTGTTGTAGCCAATTAATGGACAGACTGGCAGCTTGACTAGTATCTACCCCATAGGGGAGAACTGCTGCGTGGTGGCGGAGGGCTTCAAAGCACAAACATTTCTTTATGTATTTTTTATTTAGCAACTGAAAGATGACAAGAGACCTAAATCACTATCAAGCTGCTGCTACAATAGATCTGTATTTGTGATTTGAGGAGCAGTTTTGCACAAGGGAGATGTTTACAGTATTTTCACCACACATGCTGAACATTGTCATACATTTTCAGAGCAGATGATTCACTATTCTTTTTCTGATGCACAATACACTTTGTTTGGAGCAATCCTCTGATTGCCCTTTTATTTTAACAGAGACACAGTAAAACAGCAGCTTTCAGCATTGTTAGTTTAAACTAGCTTAAATGCTGTATAACATCCACTCAGCAACAATACACTGACACACACACATAGACACCACTAAAAATGTTAGTTGCTACAACAGGATTGTATTAAAAACAAGGATTTAATTACTAGCATTTAAGAGATTTTTTGTTGTATTATAGAGTGCATAAATGGACAAATTGCTTGTGATTGCAGCTGGTGTCGATAATAGGTTCTACTTTATGAGTAATTGCTGGTAATTATAATTCCTTACATTTTAGAACACTGTCTAAAAGAGTGTGATGCGTAAGGAATACTAATCAATTTGGCATTGCAATTCAAGAGACTGAACAGTGCAACTCATCATGCTTTTAGGAATAATGGATCATTGTGTTAGCTCCATAATTCTCTTTGACCCTTTCGCTAGCACTGGAATAGGCATACAGAGCTGGGAGGGGATGGATGCACGTCCAGTGGCTGTCTGTAGTGATTACAGCACAGACTAAACAATCAGTTCAATAAAGCACTTATTTACAGCACTGTGGATATTAGACCCCTGCTGTGCTTGCATAGCAATCATCTGGAATCAGTGCATTAGTAAATTGAGGGTATGTATGAATCAAAACAGGCAAACTCAGTCATAAGTTTATGAAAACTGTAATAGCACCACAACTTTTTAATTAGTCCAACCATTGTAATGCACAGTACTGTTTCTGTCAATAGTAGAATATGCTATTTCTTTCAGCCTCTATCTATACACTGCAAACATGTCTACAGTATGGAGGCTTTTCTTCAACTGATAATGTTGAGTACATCTTCATGAATTAAGCTCTGGAACTAGAGCAAAGCGCATCTTATTTTATGCATATCTTCTCCACTAAGGAAAACAAAACATGCATTTAAGTTAAAACACAAAAGCACAACAGAGTTGCACTCATGAAAAAGAGTTACAAACCGAACACACATCATTACTTTAGAAAAGATCTTACCAGTTAAAACTATTTCATTTTTGTTCCTCATTTTATAGATTTAGACGTTATATTTATACAGTACATATACATTAAACCACTGAAAATAATCAGTTTCAGAGCTACAGGCATTTCCGTCTTACAAGCATCCTCTATTTTCCTTGTGTTTGTAAACTTTGAGGTTCTTATGTACAGTATCTGCTTCACACCAAACCCTGCATCCCACTCAAACTCCGCCTCCCTGCTTGGTCAATGGTGAAGGAGAGTCCATGCTAAAGGCGAGTCTCTATAATATTATTCTGATTCTATTTGGAAATGTGGTGAGTCAAAAACTTCATGTAATAAGCTCTAGTAGTAATGAATAAACTCTACCAGACACTCCAGCATAGAATGTCTCTGCTGAATATCAAAGGCATGATGCAGCCAGCTCTCTTGGTAACTATCTAAAAGCATTCTTCCTTGGCAGGTGGCTTTTTATATACAGGAGATTCCACATGGGGGAAAAGTCTCTCTGAATACACAATCTGTGCTCATGTGCTGTTTCCTCATAAAAAACATTCTAATATAAAATGAAATTAGTCTGTGCTTGTACTGTACATTTGCTAGCTTTAATATTGTTAAATAAGGAAATCGATTTTCTTGGTAAGTGATTTCATCCGTTCTCCTACAATGTTAAGTGTATCATCAATCAATGTCAATTATACTCAATGTACAAATAATTCACTAAGCTGATAAAGATGCAAGATGCGAGTGCTTTCGAGTTCTGGCTTTAGTTTTTAATTACAGACACACAGCACGCGAGACAGTCTTAGATGTGGGGTTTATTTTTGGGGGGATGTTAGGTCTGAGACCTGCTATTTGAAGATAAAAACTCAGCAAACCATTAAAGTAATTTCTATAAAATTTTGGTCCAGTTTCATATCACTTTTATATGACAGTAAAACCCACATCTGCAGCATTCAGAGGGTTCCAGATATCTATAGGAATTGGTTTGAATGGACAGTGAACTTTTCTTTGTTTTCAAGCTTAAGTGAACAGATTTTAAAGGTGATGTTCAGCACAATCAAACTGAAACGTCTGAGGTGACATCTATTATGCATATTGCATATCAAGCATTAGTGCCATTGTTGGTTGGCTTGGTCCTTCACAGAACTATTTCATTCTTATCATATACTATTCGTAATGATGATTATAGTGACCATTTGAGTAAAATCAATCCTTGTTTATAGTACCACAAGCATTAAAATGATTCATGTCTACACACACAGACTTGATATGAAATTGTACATCTAGCAACTTGCAAATTCATTAAAGGTACCATTACCAAATTGTATGTCAATCAATCAATTTATTTAATATAGCGCCTTTCGCAATAAATTGACACAAGGTGCTTTACATGGACAAAGCAGCATATTGACAGCTATAAAAGGAGTAACCATAATCAATAAAAAGCAGAGAATGCAATAACAGCAGTATGTAAGATTGCCTTTACCAATAAACAATGCAATTATTTCGTGAAGCTTTATGTATGTATCTCAAAGCGCAAAAAGCAAATTGGTAACAGTTTATAGTGTGCTCAATCCTGCTCAATCAAACCCATTATTCCATGCAGAAGGTGAGTTATTTATGTATTTATTTGATTTCTCCAGAGCAATGCTAAGGACTTTTTAAATCAAGGCTGTTTTAAATTATTCCTTGATTGTTAATTTAAGATTTTAATTTAAACAATTCATCAACCAGTACCCAATTCACTTTTTTTTCACAAAATTTAGTATTCCTCAATGCCTATAAAGCACCTATAAAAACATGTAATTGCCCCAGTGGGTACTTTATTTATTGATATCCCTTTCTAAATATTAAGCAAAGATTATATCAGACAACCTATAATGCGCACTGAAATTAAAACATAAAATACAAAAATGCATCATATATGCATCATGTGGGAAATACATTTTGAAATGCTAAAAACTGTCTGATGTGTTATCATTTTTTTTGTGCAAATTTTACACACTGATCTTGTCACAGCCAATATAGTTATCGGCTGGAATCTAATTAGTGACGCTCTCGTTTTCTTGTTAGAAAATGTGTTCACCCCTAGGTTGCTTGAACTAATAAACACCTGCTGATTTGCATGCAATATTGACCCCTGCAGTACAGCTGTAATTTACACGAGCTGAAGCCAGCTATTTATGGCAGCCAATCTGAGCCGAGCAAAGAGGCTGGGGACCAAGCACTCTGACTGCTCTCACACATTCTGCACCTCCATTGGCGAGTTCATTATGGACTAATGGGTCTTGATTACTTCAGCTTGCATGTGTACTACACTGTAAGTGGGGATATCTTGTATACTGCAGATCCCGTGGGTGTTGAAAATGCGGGTATATTTGACAATTTTACCTGCCATTCTATGACGATACTATGTAATTTTCTCATGAAGGAAAAAAATCATATTTTATGAAGTTTGTGAATGTGACCTTTAAACTAACCCGTTTTAAAAGTATAATTTGTGTAATCCGCAGAAAGGAATTGCTAGTTACATCTAATGTCCCTATAATGTGGGTTATTACAGGTTACCAATAAAACGGAAGAAGTAGTAACACCTGAAACAGGATTTATTTTATTTTATGAACAAGACGAGTTATGGTATGTGTAGCATCAACCTTTCACTGTAAATGGCTAACAGTCTTCATCCGATGAGTTCTGTTTCTGCTCTGAGGATTAACTAAAACAATCCAATCAGAACTACTCCACGCACTGGAAACGCTTGCATGCATGCTGCATTGTAAACATGTCAGCTCATATCGGTGCTGCAGTACAATTCCTGACAGTTCAAGGCTTCTTGGCACTCATGAATGCATTTCAAAGATAATTGCAAGTCAGAGATTTCTTAAACACATGCTATCAGCAAGTCAACAGAAGCACATGAGGCCTAAGAACACCTAACCAGCATCGCTTGTTCAAGGAACTGGAACAATGTTAATCACACTGGTTCTTACTATTGCTCTTTCTTTCTTGTAGCCAGTATTGTACAACCTCACATCTGCAAAGGGACACTGCACTAACAATTTAATATTTTTGACAACATCCCCATTTCAGGAACATCAGTAATCCAGGACTACATTATCTTAGTCAAAAATGTATATAAAATGACTGGGTTACACCCTATTGCAATTTGAAAGGTCTAGTGTAGGCTAAGAGGCTCTGATAAAAACATGCAGAAGATTTGTCAGGCAGATGGACATGAGCAATGCATGAGGGTGAAGCATCTCTGTCTATTTCATATATCATTATTTTTATTACTAGTCATTTTGATTTGTGCTTTAGATAACATTGCCATTGTGCAAAGACATTACTTAAACAAAAGATTATTTAACAGTCTTCCATCCCAAGTGAGCATCTTTGTTTTCTCCCATCACAGTGTTTCTCCACTAAAAGACAGCATGTGCTTGGTGTGTTTGAGAAAGGTGGTGTTTCTCACTTTTTCCAGACACGTGCACACACAGGTCTATTCAATCACAATGTTCTAAAAAGCATATTTGAAAAGGGCTTAGTTTCTTAAGTGTAATTTGTAGAGACTTTAATCATATGGATTAATGCTGATTATATATTTCAACTAGAATGCTAAAGTAGCTGAAATGAATGGAGTCAAAGCAACAGTAGTACTTTGTGCAAATCCCACAGACTCCATTTCAATAAAATAGACATACCTTTACAGTCTGTGGTTTTAAAGGTAATCAGTGTTTTGCCACAAGACATTGTTGACATGGATGATGTCATAGATATGCCCACATGTGTCTTAAATACGATGCTGTTTGACTGTTTTGGCTTTTGATCGTTGTCTGTGATTACACTCTACGGTATAAATACACAAAGGTTGTTGAATACAAAATGGTCCTGCCAAAACTATCCTTTTATTTAAGAAAGTTTTTAAATTTTTTTTGTAACAGGCTGTGAAACATTTGAGGATTTGATAACCCACATGGGTTTAATCCAGCTTGATGCATTTAGTAATACAGCAGTGGGGGTAGTAGGTTCTTGGTTTCTGGTTGGAGTATAATGAAAAGTTACCACCAGTCCAATCCATGTTGCATCTATACCCATGCGATCTTTCCCCACTCATCTCAACACTTGAATGTTAAAAGCCGGCACTTTCATTGCATTAAGTAAATCGTGCTTTTTGTATAAAAGGCTTTGTCCGTCATTAAAGGAATGGCATTTTTAAATTAGACTTTCAGATCACGTCATACAAGAATTATTTTCTATAACTCCTTTTAAGTGTAAATTCTGCCAGTAATTAGTATTCAGAGCAATACATGGATTATAGCTGTTTGTTCTGACCTATTTTTAACTGTAACTAGGACAGTCTCCCGATCTGCCTTTTATAGTCCTCAGATAACCTGCTGTGCTTCGATCTTTATAGTTGACATTATGGTGCCAAAAGCACCTGCAGAATTGACAGTTTCCTGCTAAAGGTATTTTCTTTGTAAATGCATTGTTGAATGTCTTGTAATTATACAAGGTACAGTATTTAAACACCACTAAGCCATTCTATCTTGAATTTCAAGTCTAAATGTATAAATTATTTTGAAATGTAAAAATGTATATGCTATATTTATGTGATTTGTAATTATTTTGTTATCGTCATAATTTGAATTGTGCAGGTCACACTTTTATTTTTAAATCTTAGAGATCAGCACCATAATATGTTATTTGTTTTGGTGGATGTAATAAAACACTACACACTTGTATTAACAATCGGCTATTTTAATGTTATATGTGAATTGTGTTACAATATACAACACATATATATATATATATATATATATATATATATATATATATATATATATAGATTATATATATAGCCGTGGATATATAATAATGGCACCTCAAAAAACGTGAACGCCGGTGACTTTTACACTGGCTTTATTTTTGAACTTGATTTTTCAGTGCTTTATTTGCCCACTTTTATTTTAAACAACCAAAATAATCAAAAATAAACACTTAGCTCTTCCGAGCACTTAAAACACATGTAGAGGTCCCTCACTAACTCTCAGGAAGGCTAAGCCGGTTACCTGACATACAAACAAAAACACTCAGGTTTACAAATAAAAATGTTCACACAGTACCTTTTTACACAGTAATCGACACACAGTCGGTCTCTTCACACAGCAGCCACCCTGAATGATCTAACTCTGTGGTTCATATGCCCTAGAGAAACAGGTGTAGGCAGCTTGCACTACTTTACAGTAATGAGGCCAACTGCCAAAACAATAAAACAATTAACAATTCATAATTAAACAATGAACACAAATGAAACAATTTTATGCTGGCAAGGAGGCTTTTAACCCTGTCCCTGCCACAAAATACACAGAGTTACACTTGCAGGGCCCCTAGCAGCACTCTACTTTATTATTTACAGTCAGCATCAATGGGTGTGTGTTTTTATAACATAACATTTACAATTTTTATATATATATATATATATATATATATATATATATATATAATATATATATATATATATATATATATATATATATATATATATATTTGTTCTTAACTGAGCCTAGCAGTAAGTAGACACTCAAAACCTTGGCTGAATTCCAGTTTTGGGCTGAGCGGATCTTAGCTTGAAAAGCACACGCAGCATCCCTACTCAGCTCTTTACCCTAAGGAACTGCAGCGACCTTTTGAGAAGCTAATCTATTTTAGATTTAAACTCTGGCACAAAAATGAAAACATTACTTTTATTAAAAATTCTTTCCGGACTGCTTCTGAGAGAATACTCCCGACTGCAATTAAAGCAACATGGGCCCTAATTGGAATATGATGTCTGTCGAAGCAAAACCCGTCTTCGAATTCATTTCAAGCCCAGATCAAAGCACATTACTGTATAAAATGTGTATTCTCTAAACACTGCTGCAGTCTTTAAGAATGGACATGCTAACTGCAGAATTCAGAACAGATTTAGGAAAAGGCAGCTCCCCTGCAGACAGTGAGCAGGTGGTAACAGCAGACCAGATGATTGAGAGACTAGAACAGCAGAACAGCAGTAGACACAGTGAGCAGAAAGACACCAGCAGAGCCAATACTACAGCGAGATCTATAACGACTGTATAGTAAGAGAGAGCGTCGATTTCTTTTTACGATCAGATATAAGGTGATGTGGTAATAACAGACAATAGCAGACTTGAGTATAATGTCAAGTATTCTATCATATTTATTTTATCCAGTCAGGTACTGATTAATGGTGATTTCTTTAGCAAGACTAGAATACCCACCCCCCTCCACCCCCCCTCCTGTTACACAGTGCAATGTGTTGTAATCGTATCCAGCCATTGATCCCTATTTACACTAAACCAGACTGTAGACTGAAGAGATCACCGCTGCAGTGCGATTAGCCCAGTTTTATTTCCTCAGTTTATTTTACAGGATGAAACACCTGGCTTACAGTGGAACCAGACATGGAGGAGCTGTCAATGGTGTTAACCTTAACACTGCACTTCAAATTGCCTTCATAAAACAGGGCTATATAACACCAGCTGGACTGGTGTTAACTCTAATAATGCAGAGTCTGTAATCATTTTAGACTGTAAATCCTTATAAACAAGGCTGCAGTACAATAAGTCAATTATCCATCCATCCAGAAGTTACCACTTTACCAATCAGGTGAATCTAGATTGGCCCGGGCAAGTCTAGTTTCCTCCAATGCTTCAAAATCGATGCTGGGCAAATCTGGTTTGCCCATGCCATTCATTTGGGCGAGTTTAGTATCGCCCAACGCTTCAATGTCGATGCTGAGCGAAAAGATTTATTTTTTTTAAGGATATAACATTTTAAATAAATACATAAATGACAGCTAATTAATCCAAGTTATTATCTTTCACTCTAGGACTTGGTGCCAAATGTAAAAATAAAGCAGTAATATTTTAACAGTGTGTTTCCCAGATTTAATGTAAATTGTGTATTTTTTTTCTTTGATTTAACCAAAAAAAAGGTTCTGATTTAGCTTAATACATCAATGTTAACAAATGTTAACAACATTTTTTTGGCATTGTAGTATGCAGAGGTGGGGAAACAGAGACATTGTCTCTTGGAGTGCAAGGGCGGATCTGCAGCACACAATGCCAGATCAAACGCTTCAGTGAGCTCATTTAGCTTCAGATTTATGTTGAGTCGCCAAGTGTAAAAAAAATATTTAAATTCACTGATTCACACAACAAAGTGTATGCTAAGTAAAGGGGCTGGCATATACAAAGTTTGCAGACCACAGATTTAGAGGGCAGATCTCAAACCCCAGTGCACTAGAGCGGACATTTTGAAAAGAGATTTGAAACAGACTTGAAGGTTTTAAGTGTAAAAAGTTGTCAGGATGTTAACAATGAAAAGAAAAATTACAGGTACGTTATTTAAACATTTGTAGCAACACGCATGGATGTACAACACAATATTTTTCGAAACCCACTACTTGCTCTTTAAAATTGGTGGAAAACTGACAAAGATAGACCTAAGGCTAGAAAAAATATCTATTGAAAAGAAATTAACTTCTTGCTCTGTCTAATACAGTTGGCTAGCATTTCATACTTCTGTTGTTGGTAGCTGTATGGGACAGTTTATGCTGCAAGATCAGGGGGTAAAATAAAACCTGTAGGCCAGAATTGTTTTCCAACTTTTTGCAGCTATTGTTTGCTTCTTTGCTGTTATAACGAAATTGTCATCAAGATGTGAGATACACATATTTTCTGAACTTGGTGCTCTATAATTGAGAGTGACAGTTGAGGATAAACACTGGGTATCAGATGTGACAGTGACTGTAGCTGGTCCTTTTCTAAAGGTGTGCAAATGCCTGTGCCCATGACACAGCACAGCAAACTAATGGCTGGTTCATTAAAACCCAATAAAAGAGACGAGAGGCTATATGCTTGCAGTTGATAATTCTGAAAAAAACATACAGCAACTCCTCCTTTTACACACGCAAGCCTTTTTTGTTGTTGTTGTTCTTAGTCAGTGATAGTAACGTGCCACACACCAATTTATACCTTAAAATAAATGAAGAGCACAAAAGAACATCAGTTAAACAAGAGCTCATGGAATAATATGTCGCATTCTCTGCTGGGGGTTTGTCAAATTGCTGTAATTGTCTGTGGTAGTGCCCCTTATTGTCATGATTACCATTTAGATGAGTGTAGACCAGAGCAGATAGTTAATGCTATGCATTTTGATCGATTCACAATGGAATAAAATGG
The DNA here is from genome assembly GCF_017654505.1 of Polyodon spathula. Lineage (NCBI taxonomy): Eukaryota > Metazoa > Chordata > Actinopteri > Acipenseriformes > Polyodontidae > Polyodon > Polyodon spathula. The sequence goes on along the minus strand of NC_054557.1, from coordinate 12,858,368 downwards.
CAGTGGGGGGAATTAACATCAATGAAAGTGCTGGAGAGATTGCTCTTTTGTGGGAAATGAAATAGGTCAGGTCTGATGTAGACTCATTTATGCTGCATCTACTATATGAAACAAAGGTTTTTAAATGTTCTTGCATCACAGTCATGTGGGTACTGAACCCCAGCAACTGGGTTACGATCTTATGTGGCAGAATCCAGTTCAGTATTTAGGAACTTATTGCCTGGGATTGAGGGCAGTTTATGGTTGGCAAGTGTGCTAATATTTAAAATTAGGGATTAGTGTAGAGGCTGGCCAATGTTGTCCCTTCTACTCCTAATCTTTCTTCCAACCCTGTTCGAAATTGCTTAATTGACCCAATTAAGCCTCCATCCTGTCAGTTAATTATACAATTGTACCTGTTACACCTGGAGTGGAATGACCCTCCAGGACAGTGATGAGGACAGGAAACCCCTGGATCAGGGTTTAATGTTTGTGATTTTGATATAGAATTGGTTTGGGTTGTAATCATAAAGAAACGCACCAACAGGTTCTGCAGTCGCTGCTATGTGCTGGTTCAGTGGGCCCACTAGAATATTTTAGAATCCTTGCAGTATAGATCCGTGCTGTAGGAGTGAAGGCTCAGTTTTCCGTTTTCACCAGCTCTTCTCATTTTCAGGATTATAGGGTCAGCTCCAATTAGAGATAATGGTGCTCCGCCTGCTCGCATGTGAATGGCGAAGAGAATGGACTGTGAACAACGCTGCTAAATGACCACTTGTCAAGATTGTCTGTCGCTGCAACTGAATGGGACATAGCAGGAGGCCAAAATAATAACATTGTAATGCAATCTGCAGCCACTACTGACTACTGATCCATTTAAAACCAGCAGTGAATCAGACCAAAGATTCCATAGGAGAATGTAGCAGTTTAATATGTGCTATTTGAAAATCTTTTATGCACAGAAAGCTCATATGTGTCACTGGCATGCATTGTAGGAATGTATCTCTGGTGCTATTGAAGCACACATTTGTTTACTGTGCCTGTGTTTAGCTGGATGTAGATACACCTAGCTGAACAAGCTTGGCTAAGGTACAAACGAACCAGACATCTCTATCTATGTGCTGAGCAAATGTAAATTAGATAAGAAGATGTTAAATGAATCAAACATTGGTTAATGGAAATGTGATAAATTTTATTGAGACTGCACATTGATCAGTTAATTAATTTGTGTTGTGGTTAATTGTTTGGGTAATTTATATGGTCTGTTGACAGCTGAAAAAGGGTAACACTTTCTTCAGGGTGATGACATTGCCCAGTACCAGCATGCAGTGGTCTATACATGTGATGAAATTTACTATAGAAAGAAGAATGTCATTAAAAGAACACTGTCCTTTCTGCCTGGGTGACTCAGACAGATGAATTTTCGAATAAAAATAAATGAAAACAGACTGAGCTGCATAAATTCTGATTCAGATTTCATACAAATAACATCATTCCAGTTCAAATGATTATTATTAGTATTAGTAAATTAGTATACTGAATCATTTAGTTAATGGAACTATAAGTGGTCTATTCATTGTATATGTTGGCGTCCATAAAATAAATAAAATACCTGTGACAAATTAGAGATTTATTTTTTTTGTCAGGGATCCAAAAAGAGTTGGATAGTCCCAAAAGCCTAGAATGGCACCCATAACTGGGTATTAGAGAACAAACTGCATCTGAGCACATTGAAGTGCCACTGGGGTACAAGACAGGAAGAGTGTGCTAATGTTATTATAAAACGGGTTGGATCATTCGAGAAAGTAGCTTGGTCAGCTTCCTTCCATATGCGCTTAACGATTTCAGTAGGAAGTGGTCACTGCCGTTTCTTGTATTTGTTTTCTCAATATATTTCTCAATATATTTAAGCATAATTACACATTCGTTTGTACTGTTCATACTGTAAAATATAGTTTTCTCTGACAATTGAAGGCGGCACTTCCAAGGGTTCTGGATTGTTACCTACATATTTAATCTTGAAATATTTTCTGTATTTTAAAAGTATGCACCCCTTTTTTGTGTATGGCTGACCAATATGCAGCAACGTCTAATACAATACACATACATGCGATGAAATACCTGTGTGATTTATATTAAGATTAAATGATCATTAAGTTATTGACATGCTTTCCGGTCAATGATAAATCACATGTATTCTTTCAGGAGCCACTGGGTTAACCTGCAGCTGTATTGTAATGTATTGTGACAGACTGCATTACAGTTTGTACTGTGTAGTATTTTATCATGGCTTACCAGTACAACTCTAGTAACAGAATATCCATGACAAATAACAGGTGCTGGGGAAGCTCGGAATTAAGTTGAAGCATGAAAAGGAACGGAAACAATTTAATCATTATTATTATAATTTAATACATCTGAAAGAAATTTAAAAAAAAACATCCCTTTCAAATTAGTGCATTACAATCCAAAAGCATGGTTTCCCAGTTTAGGAGCATGTATTTGTTGGCAGCTGTAACGTTTTTAACTGTAAAGGTTACGGGCAAAGCCAGTAGGCTTCTTGTGTAGAAATTCAGCATTTAGTATCTGTTGTCCTACTAATGCTGATTAAGGAGTACAAAGGGAAGTTTTTTCATAAACCTCTTTCTGAGTTCTAAACCACATCAAACAGTTTAGCCATTGCACCGGAAGTTATGAGTCTTGTATATCCAAACTATTGATGTTTGTTCTCTCTGTGACATAAGCAATGTGGTAAGTCTTGTAGTTTGTTATTAAGGGGACTTGAGTTTTCATGGATATACTGTAGATATGCATCTGGCAGTGGGTGTCAATGCCAAGCTTCTTACATACTGGATTTTCATGTTGCAGTTTTTGCCTTTTCTCAAGTTGTTATCCTAGGTAACGCTATCCCACTGCTTCTTATTTCTTTTGTATTTTTTTGCTATATTTAAATTTGGCAATCCTTGCAGGATAATAATAATAATAATAATAATAATAATAATAATAATAATAATAATAATAATAATCCATTTTATTTATAAAGCCCCTTTCCAATCCCAAAGCTCTTAACATAGTTGATGAAACACAAGCGACAGGTCAAGATAACATACAGTAATAAAAAAAAAAAAAATACATTCAACAAAGTAAGAGACAGCATTAACACAGATCCTTGAAAGCTAGTTTAAAAAGATGTGTTTTGAGGCAGGTCTCTGAGTCTCTTATGGAGCTGGGTAGTGCATTCCAGAGGGAAGGAGCTGCTCTACAGAAGGGTCTATCTCCCATGGACCGTACCTTGGTAATAGGTGGTTGAAGATAACTGGAGATGGGGAAGACCAGAGAGTGCGGATAGGAGAGTAGACATGAAGCAGGTCTCACAGGTATCCCGGAGTAGTGTCATGCAGCAACTTGTAAGTGAGGAGCATGATCTTAAAGTCAACCATGAATCGTATTGGGAGCCAATGTAGTTTAAAAAACACAGGTGTAATATGTTCCCAAGATGCTGTATGGATTAAAACATGGGAGGCACATTTCTCTACATATTGCAACTTGTTTATAACACTTGTACAGACTCCAGATACAAGTGCATTACAATAATCAAGTCTGCTAGAAGTAATAAAAGCATGAATCAGTTTTTCAGCATCAGAGAAAGATAAAAGGGGTCTTATCTGTGCAATATTGCAGAGATGGAAAAATGACACCCTAGTGACATTTTTAATGGGCTTCGAAGGTCAAAGAAGAATAAAAAATAACGCCCAGGTTACGTACTACAGTGGAAGCAGATGCATTTACTTTGTCAATACCCAAATTAAAATTGCCAACTCTACAAACAAGAGACTGAGAACCGATTAAAATAATTTTTGTTTTGTTACAGCTTACTTTAAGAAAACTCTGTTGCATCCAAATTTTTATATCACGAAGGCAGCTGACTAGTGCAGAGGTGGCAGCACTTGTATCAGGTTTCGTGCTCACATCTAATTGTGCATCATCAGCATAAAAATGATACCTGAGGCCAAAGCATCTAATAATCTGGACAAGTGGTAACATGTACATACAAAAGAGTAAAGGGCCCAGACAGACGTGGGACACCATGGCTAACTGAAGAGATATCTGATTTGAAGTTTTTAAGAGTTACAAAGTGTTGTCTGTCAGACAGATAGGACTTAAACCAGCAGAGAACACTATCAGTAAGGTCAAGTCAATCCATGCGTTCAATCAATATATTATGATTGACTGTGTCAAAGGCTGCACTGAGGTCTAATAGAAGAAGGATATTAAGGGCCCCTGAATCTGCACTCATAAGCAAGTTGTTGGCTACTCTGACCAGGGCTGTTTCAGTGCAATGCCTAGCTGTGAAGCCAGATTGAAAAGGTTCAAGTAACTCATTAGTCAGCAGATAATTTTTTTAGTTGAGACAAGACTACTCTCTCAAGGATCTTAGATAAAAAAAAGGTAGATTGGAAATAGGCCAGTAGAATGTATTTGTGTTGTCTACATGTGTGATGCATTCTAAACCAGGCTTTCTGAAGAGGCCGTTTGAAATATAATGTTATTAGTTTCTTCCAGCAGTCCTTACTTGTACGTCATGCTGTTTTTTTTACTGCTGGTTAAGCTTCTTCAAGAAAAACTCATGTAGTTTGCACTAAAGTATTCACTCTTTTTATTGTTAAGCTCCAAAGATTTAACACTCTTCATAAGGTCTTTTTTCTTTCTGTACCATAAAAAAAATACATTTTTTAATATAATTTCATCATTCCACAGTTCACTTTTGTTTGCGGATGTATCTCAACTGACTTTTGAATTTGAATGAGTCATTATAAACTCACGTATCTGACCCATAATATCAAAGGCACACATCTGACAGTATGACAAATACACTCCTCCTGTTTTATTGTTCACTTCGGTCTTGCTCAGATTTGTTTTTCTGAGGTGCCACAAGACTTTTGTTAAGATATGTGGTCACTGGCACAGGAGAATGCAGAGGAGAGGTGATGCTGTTCGCTTTGAAATGGTTAAGGAACTGGGTGGTACTCACAGCATAGAGGATTAGGGATGCTACAAACTGCATTTTCTGAGTGACCAGAACTGATACCTGAGGTCCTCTTACAGCAATTGGCTGGTGCCTCTCAAGGAAGTGTGTGTCCAAATTTATTATGTTGTACCTACCATGATTAGAGCTTTTTTTTGTAAACTAGACCAAGTATATTACATTTGTAGCAGTGGTAGTAATAGGGTTAGTAGGAGTATATAATGGTAGTTTTTAGACAAAGGCCTGTTTTCTGAAATACCTTCCATCTAAAGGATGCTGTCCGTCAATTTGTTCTATTTTTAGTAATATTCCGAACAAACATACGCTCGTATTTTCTTTTGTGTGTCTAACAAAAAAAAAAAAAAGAGCTGATAGTATTCTGTTTCCCGTGGTCTGACAGTTAATTAGCGCTGCAGTTGAAGCTGAAACGCACTATAATATCTGGCACACTCTTGCCCGCACTCTCTTAGTTCCCTGTCGACTCCATCAGGGACACTGACAACTTGGCTCCTACCATTATGAGGTTTCTCGCTATGGGCAAAGCAATCTGCTGAGATCTCCTTGGTGCTTCGTCTGGCTGACTGGAAGACCTGGGGCCATGTCAGATAGACCATGGGTGCCACCTATTACCACCTCGGTTTGAAGAGAAACAGCAATTTTCTCATGAATCCAGTATACACAGGTTAATAGGATTGGGAACACCGACAGTATTGTCATCCATGCAGCTTTACAGTACTTTACCCATTCCACAGAATAATAATGTCATACAAACAGCGTATTAATGCAGCTATTGTGCTGTAGGGACAAATGGTGGTAACTCGTTTGTTTTAAACAATACATAGGGGATATCATTAAAGCTACAAGACAGACCATTCCCATTTGACCACCTCACTCTACTTCCACATTCTGAATTTAACTGTAATTCCCCCAAGGTTTAGGCTGTTTTGAGTTTTTGAGTTGCAGCATCCTAAATCTTATTTATTTCCCCTTCCAAGGGCATGTAGTGCATTTTGTCCCCCAATTTCGTGACATCATAGCGCAATAAGACTCTGTCATCGTGATGTGTTCATATGTATTTCTCTACATGACAGGAAACTTAATTTTATAACTATTCATGCCAGCTATGCGACGTAATGTTATATATTTTTTTTGTAAATAACTGAATTATATATATATATATATATATATATATATATATATATATATATATATATATATATATATATTTATTTATTTATCGTATTAATAATATTATATTGAACTGATTTCGCACTAAACCGGAGTTTTTGTTTTTTTTTTTTCGTTTGTTTGTTTGTTTCACAAAAATACTGCTTTTATTTTGTCCTTGAGGCAATCTGCAATCTTCTTGAAGGGTGATGAAGAGATGCAATTAATTTTGACAGGGCTGTGGATGGTGCAGTGCAGAGGGGTACAGGGGCTCACATTGAATTCAACGTGTATTGGACAATAGGTTTCTTTTCAGCTTATGTTTAAATCAAAATAAACCAGGAACACTATCAAAATGACACGACCCCCTGAGCAGCAAGTGCACAGAACGATCATGTTTTCGGTGCCGTAGTTTTTTTTTTGTTTTTTTTTCCTGCTGATGTTCAGCTGCATCTCCAGGTGTGTTGAAGATGAGTTATCATTGCATGACTCTGCACCATACCCATCTGTGAGAGGTTAGACCCATCAGAAACAGAATTCTGCACTAACAACAGGCTTTGTAATGGTTTTTGTGGGAACTAGGCTACGCTGCTTCATCTTTTGCACACAAGTGAGCATGATACAAGACCCTTTTTAAAATAACAATAAAACAAAACAACACTCAAACTGACAATAAAACATTATTTCTCTCCAACCATCTACTTTCCCTCCCTTCCCTCTCTCCCTACCATCACCAAATGTCTATGAAAAGGACAAGTAATGTAATTCCTTTTCTTGAGAGGCATGTACAACATAACATTACTGTAAAATACTGATAAATGCTGTACCACACATTATAAAAAAATATACTTTTTTTTTTTTTTTTTAAAGCAACAATAACATATTTTAAGTAAATAAAATATATTCAAGAATTTGCTTCCAGACAAATGCTTGTTTTGTTACATATTCTGATGGCAGGCCACAAAAGCACATGCATGGTCTAAAATGACCTTTTTTACATCCAGCTAATTTCACTACTTTAAATCGTTTATGACATCATTTGGTCTTTGACTCTAAGATTGGATCCATTTACATCCATTTACATTACAGTTGCATGTATGGCGATGGAAATATTCATAAGCAGATTAAATGTGTTGCTTTTTGTTTGCTCTTCACCAGTTCCCTTAGCTGTTCCTTTTTATTGATTAGAAAATGTTGGGATTGGACCCCATTTAGAAGAGCAATCTGTGTAAGTGTTCTCATCGTCTTCAGTACCATATGTTCAGAGTACTGTTCAGAGTATACTTAAAGACACTTATGCTGACAAACAAACCTTCAATTAGAAGTATTTCTAGAATGTCTTTATTACAAGTAATGTACGTGGTATTGTAATGCTTTATTTTCCACTAATTACCATCAGAGAAACAGCTGTAATTTTATAATAACTGAGGCCACCAATGCAAGAATTAAAAACCACCACCTGTACAGAATAGAAGAACAAATATGCTTTTTATTGTATGTGGCATAATAAAAGCAAATAGATGAATTCTCTGCCTAGATACAGTGTATATTGCTGAGAAGTTTGATACCTTGTGTCCCTTACTTTCAATTGAGATGACTGATGGTTTCAATTGTGTTTTCATGAGTTAAACATTACTAAATGGTACACACTTTTTCAAAGGGTCAGTGTCAGTCAACTACCACATGATAACCATCACATCACATTGCACAACTCACCCAACCTATTTCCAGTCTACTAATTTTCTTACCCATGCAAGCTATCATCTTTGAATAGATTTTCAACTCCTTGTTTCCGCAGAAAATAATTGAACACTGTGTTAAGCGGTAAGAAAAGTGGTGCACCATTTCATTTTGCAATTTAAAAGTCCATCAGTCAAGGTTATTACTCTGCTGGAAAGACATTAAATTATCACTTTATTAAAGTAAAACTGGATTAATCAGACAGTGGGTCCCATACTGATTTAATAGTCTAAACACAGAAGTTAGAGAGATGCTTTATGAGAACCATTCATGTTTTAATGGAACTGCATTATCTTCATCTTATTTTTTATTATTATTTTTTTAATTGAGTGTGTCCAATTATAAATTTTTCCCCCGATTTTCTCCCAATTTGGAATGCCCAATCGCTTTTCTCGTCACCGCAGGAATTCCCCACATGGCTCTGGAGACCAGTGATTCAGTGTCCGTCCTCCGATCCCACGACCAAGCCAGCTTCCTTTTTCACCCAGGAACTCGAGAGTAAATGCCAGCGAGCTAGCGACCTCTGGAGGACGAAGGCCAGTCCTGCAGGTGTCCTCTCTGAACTCACCAGGTGCTTGGCCAGCACGATTCCTTGACATATTCCAATGTGTGCATTTCCAAAATACATAATTAGCAAGTGTCTGCTCACATCATTTGTAAGTGTATTGTGATTCACTGCCAGGATTGCTCAGGCCGTGAAGTTGGCTTACCTCAACCTACCCATAAAATAATCTCCTCACTGAACCATCTCTTCGTGGTCTCAGTTGTTTTTATTATTATTCCAACATGCAGAGGGAGGTCCCACAGTGCCCTGTTTAGGACCCCAGGACTAGAAACCTTCAAGGAAACACAATAAAATTCTGTGATGTCATGATGCTGAGGACAGTTCCATGAAGTCCAAGCAATCAGCAGCAGAGTCCAGGGGATCCTGTAACAAAGCAGAACCCATTGCAGGAAAATCCTCAGGGAAACTTGCACTATTGGCCCCAGCTGGGTGGAAACAAATTACTAAACTGTGATGCTGCCACCAGGGGAAAGCACAAACAAAAGAAATTCATTCAAACCAGAACAAATTATTAAAACCCACATTTTCTTAACTGTTGTGGAAAAAACTCCTTGAAGAGAATAGTTTGATTTAAAGAATATAATACAATTTAAAAAATTGTAAGTCTAAAAAGGAAGGTCACTGTAAGATGACATCAGGAAGATCAGCATGAAAGGGATCATGGATGACAAAAATGGAAGGCGGCACTACAATTTAAAGGTAAAACTATGGTACCCAATGAAGTACACACAAGGCAGAACCTTTTCTGTGTGTGTGCATGGTTTGAAAAAAGTAAAGCAAAAGAAAGACACTTTATTTACCATTATCCATTGAACATCAGGTACATTTGCGGTTGTTTTTGTCAGTTTTAACAAAATAGAAATACAGTAATGCAGTTCTTTGTTCCCGTATTCCCACTTTGAATATCTAAAAGACAATACTGTGAATTATATTCATTGGTCTGTTGTTGAGGTAAAAACCTGCTGAAGACGGCTCATTGAAATATCCGTCTAGCCCTATAATTGAGATAAAGATCAGGGTGAGGTCAAACAGCTTCTTTATCAGTTGACCACAAAACAATTCTCCTTGCCACATCTATGGTCACAATATGTTCCTGGTTGATATGAACAAAATCAATTTTGTGACATTTTCACTATTTCACACATGAAACGCCTTTTTTCCTTTTTTGAGGAAATGCTGGTTACTGTTCCTTTCAACCAGCGTTTTGCTTAATAATTGACAAGCAATCTCAGTGTAAAACATGGTGAGCTGCTCCCTCAGATAATTTTTTTTTCAAACTCTTTACGATGTTCCCACCGGTGGGTTTCCTTTATAATAATGAGATCTTCAGCTGCACAATCCAAGAACTTGTATTGCCCCAGTAAATTAAATCAATTTGTCTATTTGCCCAAGAACTGCAGTGAAAACCAATTATTGTTCATGTAATATTGTGTGTATATATATATATATATATATATATATATATATATATATATATATATATATATATATATATATATATATATTACACACACACACACACATATACACATATATATATATATATATATATATATATATATATATATATATACACACACCAATATGTGTATTATATTATATATCTATATATATATATATATTATATATCTATCTACGTATATATTAAGATATATATGCATGTGACTGTAACAACAGTGTTGTTTAATACACTGCTGTTATGGATTATTTTTCCCTGTCGATGCAGTGTGGCCTATTTGCGCCCAGCCTCTGTCCCTGTTATTGACGACATAACAGTACACAACAATAATAATCAAAAATATATAATTGCATTTATACTTTTTAAATAACATTGCAACTGATTTTGAAGATCGATGTCCCTTATTCCAGCTGGGAAGGAACTTTAGTTGTATTCTGCTGAAGATATCTTTTTTTCATTATAAAGATAACAGCCCTCCCTTCTTCATTAATCCTGCCTGAGTACTGTAGTCCTTTTCATCTGTGAATGACTAGGGTATGTTTTATTTTCGATTGAAATTTCTCAATGAATCACTTGCATTTCAAATGGTTTACACATTCTTGTACTTTGGCTACATTTCATTTCCCATGATTTTTGCGAGTTCAAATGTTCAGGACATTGTCTCTGTAAATTTGATGTTTGGTAATGCTGAAAGGAAGCTTTGGATTTTGGCTTGGTGGTATTATGTGTGCTGCTCTTTGGTATTACATCTTGGGAGGCTCGCATGGTGAAACATTCCAAGATGTTGGCTGCATGTCACACACTGACATGCTTACAGCTTACAACACCTTTGCTATTAAAAGGGTTTCGGTTGCCTTGTAACCAGGAGCTCCCTGGGTCAAATCCCAGCTCAGCCACTAACTCACTGTGTGACCCTAAGCAAGTCACTTAACCTCCTTGTGCTCCATCTTTTGGGTGAGATTTTGTTGTAAGTGACTCTGCAACTGATGCATTGTTCACACACCCTAGTCTCGAATCTTGTAAAGTGCTTTGTGATGGTGGTCCACTATGAAAGGCGCTATATAAAGATTATTATTATTATAAATGCATGGACATATACAAGTAAGTCCATCGGATGCGCATTCAGCTCAATGATGCATAGAGGATAACTTAAAGTACACTGTGATGAATATTATGATTCAGTATAATTAGTATTCTTATTGAACTCTAAATATTCTTGTAAATCAAATTAGACATCAAAACATTTTTATTTGCTCCAACTAAACATCGTATCAAAAAAAGGTTTTTGCATTTTACCATATTTTATTAAACACTGACATTTTCAAAATGTCATTTCTCGTAGCCTCTTGTCTCTTTTTAATGCCATAAATCAACTACCATGTATTTAGAATTTTTTTTTCATACAGCAAATTACATAGATATCCAAGAGATTCTCTGTAAATTTCTGTGTAAATTCAACAGACTAATCCAACTGCGAGGAAATTACTTGCAGTTCAGCAAGTCAGTTTTTCAGGTGAGTGCCTCTATAGGGGCATGTCCTTGAAATAAAAGGCAACGCTAAGATAGGAGACACTGGTGATAGATTAGTTGTAGCATTGAAAATTAAATCATGTCGGGGTCTGATGGATGTTACATGGTCTGGAAGTAGGAAGGTAAAGACTGTGATTGGCTTGCACAGCTGCAGGTGATACCTCGAGCAGTGGGAACCAGGTAATGTGGAAACCAGCCCTCTGACCCAACAGTATGAGCCCAGCACATGATGGGAGAAACAGACAGGGCTTAGTTTATGAGCAGACCCAGGAGACTTCAGAAAGGAAAGACAGAAGTAAGCTGTCTGGTTGTATAGTGTTGCCCTGGATTTGATGGCTTCATTAAAAAAAGGAGGGCCTTGTAAGTTCTGTGAAACTTGTTTTTAAGCTAAAACAACAACAATGTTGACTATTCTTATGTTTTTGTTAAATATGCTTTATAAAGGTTCACTATGTTGACTGTATACCAAAGCATAGGTGTAGTACAGCACAGTAGCATGGGAAAGCACAGGTAAACTTGCTAAAGCACAGCTCTTCTAAATATATAGTTTATATATAGTAAGCATATAGTTTTAGCTTGAGTTATTGTTTCTCTTCCAATACTTCAGTTATACTTTTTGCCTGCGGTTGAAGTTGCCCAATTATGAGAAATGATGATATTCTTTCTAATAAACTTGACTTTCCAGTCTTCCATAAATCCACTTCACCATGTTATTTAAATACAGTAGGCCCGCTCTTCTTGTCCTGGCAATGCACCAAGGGGCTGAGTGTTCAAGCTTCTCAATGATAATGGTAACCTATAAATCTGGTCAGGACGTTTTTCAGATGCTGTTGGGAGAACCTTGGCTTTTTTTAATTACCTCAATTAATTATCATAAAAAAAGTTAGAGGCTAAAATGTAGTGTCAACTTTTACAATACACTCTGCTGCAACCTCTGTAGCCAACGTACAGCGACCACTGTTTGGTTTGCTTACTTTCCACAAATGCATGGAGTTAGAAGCAGCAGCAGCTGACGTTGTCATAGGTAGCACAACTGATTGATCAGGAAGTGGAAACCCTCAAATTCAACAACAAAAATAAGCAGAAATAGAGCAGTTTGCTATTAATTTTGAGCAACAGTATAAGAGCCTTAAGTTTTTTTTTGTTTTTTTTTAAATTGTATAAGGTAACCTCAATTGCTTTAAAGGGGGGATTTACTTTAACCAAACTGCTGATAAAGTTTTTCTTTTCCTGCATCACCCATTCTGCTCCATTGCAAAGAAAAGCTCTTCAGCCAGCTTGCTATTGGATATTTCACTTTGTAAGAGGCTGCTCCTTTGGGTGTTGAGGTAGTAATCTTAAGAGTATTATTTATTTATTTATTTATTTATTTATTTATATGACCAAGAATGCATAGTTCAGGTACACTTTTTAGTATGGCTAATTGTTTTCAATTGATTTTCCAGGAAAAGGGCCTAAGGGCTCAATTCTTTTAGCTGTTATCTTGGGAAATAAAGCTATGCAGTAAACAGACCACATGTGGATTCATTTTAGTTTTAATTCATCATTAATGATATGTGGGATGAATCATATCAAAAGTAAAGTTTTCTCTATGTATTTCTCTATGTGTTAATATTTTCCTAAGATGCCTTTCTCCAGCTAAAAGTTAACAGAATTGAACAGTTGCCGTATTTAACAGAAGCTGAATCACACAGCTCCAATTACAGATCACAAAGGTTAAATCAGCTAAGAAGTTGTGTCAATTTATTTCAAGCCTCCAAAAGATGAGCATGTTTCAGATACTGTATTGTGTTAGTAACAACACGCCTATAATTACACACAGGGCTGAGCCAATAATATTACATGAGTTCCATATATGTGAGCAAATAATATTACAACAATTTTACTACAAAGTACATACCTTCTGGATAATGCAGTTCCCCAAATAGACTTTTGTCAGGCTGCCTTCTATTCTGACCACAAGCTGCACTGAAAATGGGAATATAATGATTTCATATCAGCTGCTTTCTGTATGTGCAGCGCTGAATAAGCAATCTGAGTGATTAGCAAACAACTAGGATTTAAAACAATTAGAGTGTCTTACTTTGCATTGTTCTGGCATCAATATAATTGTAATTCTGTAGATACCATTCTATTCATAATAAACAGACATCACATGGTTGCAATAAGAACTTCATTTTTATGCAATTTCTTTAACCCTTTAACATCATGCGCAAGACCATTGAATAATATTCTGAGCTTGTTACCATAGGAAATGTTATGTTTAGCTTGTAGCTGTGATCTCTGTTTGCTTGGATAATGAGAGAACCATGTAATTACGTCATTCAAAAGAGACAGTGTTCCAAAAGGCTTCTCTGTGATATGTGAAAGGGCAAAGTGTATGCCAGACCTGTAAAAATAACTTAAATTGTGCACACACTGTAATAACCACAAAACTAATAACACACACATATGTTAAAAAAGAAAAATGCTTCTCACCGATATATACTGTCGTGTCCATTTTCCAAAGTACTGCATGATTCTCTTTGCATTTTTGACCCAAGCAAGGATCTAACTTTTTTACCAAGTCAAATTAAATGAAAAGTCAACTACCTCAAAACTTTCCTTCATTCTCCATCAGCAAACAATCAAAATCAGATCTGGAATGAGTTGAGATGCCCTGACCCAGATATAATCTGTTTAAATCAGAGTCATATTGGAATTCGTGCAGGGCTGCCCAGACTTGGACCTTGTTGTTTTTAAAACAGTAATTCAATTTTAAGAATTACTAGCGGTACGCATGCTGGTGAGCTTCTCATTCTTCTACAGCTGCAGTGGGGATGAGAAAGGTGCTGGTGGGGGTAGGGGAGTGTCATATGATGAACTGAAAAGTAACTGAAGTGGCTTTGAGTTTATGAAATCTAATTTACATCATTTTACTCAATTTGAACACATGGTAATCGACAGCCTCAACTCAAGGGTAGGTGTTCCATAGCAGCTTGCCCGTAAACAGAAATTAATGTGTAATAAACGCCACAGCTGTGGGTGTGCATGAAGCCGAATCCAAAATCCACACCACATTTCATTAGTCGTCACAATCCTGAATAATTTTGGTTTGAGGAAGCGTGTAAGGAAGCTGGCAGATACATTTCTGAAACCCAGAGACTGGATTGTTTGATGCTCGGGGACAGCATGACAGATGAAAAATGTAATCTGAGGTTTTTTCCACATAAACAGAATTTAGGATTCATAAAAGTCTAAGAATTACTGAGGGGGGTGTATTTTACAGCGTGACAAAGCCAGGCACAGCTTCTTCAGATTCTTTATATTTCCTCTGTGGAGCTTGTCCAATTCCCTCCAGAGGGGTTAATTAAATTAGTACACTTCTTATATTGGAATGTGTCAATCAAAACCCCACCATGGGCTATAGTAATTAATCTGCTGTGTACTGGAAGGATATGTCACTTCCGCCTGTCTGACACAGCAGGAAATGAGCAATGTGCAACTGCTAAATGATTGCACTGCATTACTACACATATACCTGGAAATACTCTCCTTATCAACGAATACCATAGTTGAGATACTCAAGTTAAACACAAAGCATGCATGCAAGTTATTGTAAACACCTGTGCGTGTAAAGCCAATCTAGGTCAGCCCATGTTAAGAATGCTAATGACGACAGCATATCAGTATTGCATACTGGATGAATTTCAGTACACAAAATTAACAATCTGGAAAATGTTCCCTTTGGCTATAATTAGTGGGGAGTTGCCTTTGTTGTAGTAGTAGCAGCAAGTGTAGCGTATCAGTGGACGCACCTGGGGATAACATGCGTGGAGAGAGTGATGGCAAAACAAAATGTTAAATGCTGTTCAACCTTTCAGTTTTATCATTTGCTGTGCATTCATAATTGAATCTGATTGTTCTTAGAAAAGGCGCTGTGAATGAATATGCTGTTTCTTTTATTTTATTTTTGAAACATTTAAAAACTATCCAAACATACAAGTCTCCAGTCAAAGGCAAAGACCACAGCAAATTGTTTATATATGATTCCAATGAAATGGCTCATGTAATGATCAGCATTATGCGATGCACAACCAAGGATAGGAGGCTAAAAGCTTCATAACTGCTTGTACTCATTTTAGGAGTAGGTGATAGCTGGTTTGCACCCAGCCTCAACCCTGTTAAAATCACAGTTACTATAAAGGGTTACACGGATTTCAGATTTTAAAAAAGAGAAAAAGAAAATTGCCGGTAATTCCTTATACAGAATGTCTACAAGTATCCTTTGCAATCCCTTGTGGTTTTAATCTCTTGCTGCAAATGATACTGCAAGAGCAGTTTACAATTTCACAGCATTCTGTGTCCTACTGAGTATATATTTTATTACAACCCACTTGAAAACACTGCCACCGATAACGTGATCTTTGATTACCACTCAGCTCTACAGATCAGTTACACAGAGCTATTGTCCTCCGGAAAGAATTGGACAGGCATTACTCATTTTTAGAGCTCTGTCTTCTTCCCCAGCGGGGCTCATTACCTTCTTTAGGCACAAGGACAAACCATATTAAATTCGGGTAAGGGAATATCAATTTACATTGATGATCATTTGGTAAGGCTGCCCCTTCATTACGGTTACACCTAAGGTACACCTCTGGAAGAACATCATTAACACGGACAGTGTCACATTAGTAAGCTTCCACTGTTCCTGAGCGTGTGTAATTTGTGTATGTTTTTTATGCTGTATATTTGTCTAATAAATGTTTTTAGCACAAAATAACTGGCAGCAAAAACCTCCATATATAGCAGGGTAAAGTACCAGAAAGAGCAGAGAGGCAGCATGCACCTGACACTTTATTGAATTCTGAACAAAACAGGTAATTTTGACCAATAACCCTTTTTTTCTTTCTTTGAGTAACTCTCTATGGAGCTCTGCTAGGTTCTGAACACAGTGAAGACAATTGGTGCAATTACTCTAGTAGGTATACGATAACTTGTATTTTGTGGGGCCACCTCCAGCTCAAGTGTAATCAGTGAGACAACAGAGCACATAAAGTGTCTCTTGAATCCACTGGGCGCAGTGATAACATCTCTTAAGATGTTTAAATTTTTTCAAAAAGTAATTTTGTAATGAAACTTTTTCGTACACTGTAGATCGTTTGTATACTTTTAGATTGTATACTATTAGGTATGAAGCAAATAAGTACAGGTAGTAGATCTGTAACGCATCTTGCTTGTTTCACCAATCAATCAATCTTTATTTTATATAGCGCCTTTCATAGTGGAACACCATCACAAAAGGTTTAAGTTACACATGAAAACACTTTTGCAAGTATTTCAAAATAACATTCCTTACTAAATCTAAAAGGAGAATATACTTGATCTTCTTTTAGATCCTGTTTATGTCTTAACTACTGTAGCATTTTGAGGATACAGTAAATTGCACCGTGAATGTGGAGGTAAGTTAATACAAAATGGGTAAAAAAAAATCTCCTATTTCTGTGTTCACAAGAAAACATTATTTTAATTTTTTTTTATCTGTGTTCATCAGTCAAAAATCTAATCAGAAACCCCAATAAAATGTGAACCTATACAGACACCCTCTTTTAATACCGCTACATGGTGGGCTGAAGAATGTACGGCAGTGTTTGAAAGGTAATTTGTGCATGGTGTGCGCTTGATGGAGTGCTGTGTTATCTCCAGGGATCAACAGCTCCCAGATGATGTGTCCTCATTGTGATACAGACTGGAAGAGCTGAATTGGAAGGAAATGGCTGGAAAATAAAGTATTGGTAACAAATTTTAATTTTTTTTTGTCTAACTGTTTTAAACAATACTGATTGGTTGCTCATCCTATATAAACAATAGCAGGAGCAATTATCTGTGAGCATTTCCACTGCATGCCTAAAATGTTATCTGATATTGTAACATAATTTGGTAATCCAAGAAAAAAAAGCAATTTTAAGCTTTTGTTGATAAATTTAGCCACATTAAGATACTTTGAGTCTTCACTTTTGCGAGTTGTCTTGTGGGCATCAATGATGAATAATAGTCACACGTGCACAGCTCGGGGTTCAGTTTTCAAAGCATAAGTCGTTACAGATCCAACAGTAGCAAATTACTGTACACATGTGGGGCAGTTCTTTAATTACAGTGTGAAAAACATATTTCCTTGAATTTCCTTCACAATGTAGTTCTATACAGTGGTCTGCAGTTAATACCAAATTTGATGCACTTTCACAGCAGAGCCACTACATGCCCACAGATGTCTCGTGTGACTGTTTTAATTAAAATGTCTCTCGTTTCTCTAAGAACTCATGAGTAACTGCATTTAGAGTAAGCCACATATGGGTTACCTTTCATCCTTCTATTATGATTAATGATGCATTCATTATCTGAAACAATTAACTCATGGGTAAGAACATATGGGGGGGGGGGGTCATTAAGTAACTATAGATTAATAGTGCAGTATGTTGTCTGGTCATGTGACACAAATGTACTAAGGGTAAGGATGCCCAAGGGGCCTGCATCGTTTCTTATTAGCAAAGACCTGGACACCTGTCCAGTAGCAATTAAACCTTTTGCAGGATATATAGCCAGTTCCTTACTGGTTAGATTCTAACAACACCATTAATATGAAAAGACTATGTCTGGGCATACAGTTATAAATAAATAAATAAATAAATAAATAATCTTTATTTTTATATAGCGCCTTTCACAGTGGACCACCATCACAAAGAGCTTTACACCCTTTATGTGTGTGGGTGCGTGATTGTGTGTGTGTGTGTGTGCGCGTGTGTGTGTGTGTGTAAGTGAATAGGTTGATATGTAAGGGATTGCACACGCACACACACACACACACACACTCACATACTAACATTAACCTCTGAATGAAATGTGAAGTCAATGTGTCCCATACATCTTCAAACGGGATAAAAATGCAACAAATAGTTTCCTAATTTACAGTAAGAATAGATTTTTTTTTTTTTTTTTTTAAAAGAGGGTGAAAATAAATGATCTTCTGCTAGTGTATTAAGTGGAATGACAGTAATGTGAAAATCTTGGCTTTAGTACAAATATATTTAAATACCGCTGCTTGCCCTCATAACAGGGAGGGATGTCTCTCTCCACACCCTTTAGAGAACAGTTGTCCTTTCACTTTGTTGAATGCAGGCCAGCTGATGACCATGTTAAAGGACTGCCTAAATTAAGAGTAACTGCTAAAATAGTGATATTTCTGAAGAGTGCTCTACAGATAAAGAACTACCCATGAGCTTTTATCAACTGTCTGTGAATAGGGGATTTGTGCAGTCTCCTCTCTGATGAACAAAGCAAGTATTATATTGTGGGAGGGCTGCTTTAAAATATGTGCTGTGTCTATACAAACCAGATCAATACAAACCAGATCAATCTAGTTGTACTTCTGTTTTTATTTATTTATTTATTTTTTAAAATATCTTTTTAGATTAAAAAAAAAAATGTTTTAGAGATAACCATTTTAATTTTAGCAGCACTTTGTCCATTATAAAGCAGTTCTGGATGAATGAAGATATGATGAAAAATACTGATTAGAAAGGTAGTGCTGAGTTAATTTTAAAAGAATATTATCTGGCTCCTCCAACATTAAGAAATAAGCCTTGGCAATAAACATTGGACTGACCTAATATTTTTTCTCTTGGTTTATAATGTGATTTTGATTTGAATCTGACCATGACAGCATAACTAAATGTGCTGTATGTCTTTTGTCAACAATACAAAGCACAACCTATTGCTCATGCATTTTAAGAAAAGAAATTTGTGAATTCACTGAAACAGATAAAACAACAATAATCCCTGCTGACTTTAGTTGCTACCGGTTCCTATATTTGCTCTCAACAGGGATGATGGCTATACAGTTTTAGTAACTGCCCATTCTGCTCTGTTTCATAAGTTTATATTCTACGTGGAACTTATTTAACCTATACAATACATTGTTAATCATTTTCAGTGAAAGTCTTTAGACTCCTCTGATATTTATAAAAACAAAGTTATCATATGACATGCTAGTTACACATGTGCACCTGGATAAATGTGTTTGATTTAAGATCAGAACCATTTTAAAAAAATGTTTTCATATGCAATAATGTTAGGAGTCTATTCGGAAAGGAAGCACAATGAAGAAATGTACTTTATATGCACATTTATTTCTAGTGTTTCTCAGTGCTCAGACCTGGCAATTAGGCTTTTTAAATTCTTCTTGTAAATGGCTTAATTGTCTTAGGGTAATACTGATTACAGCATCTGCTGCCATCAAAACCAGACAAAAGACACTCTCTAATTTCCTAACTGCTTGCCAAGATAAAACTACAGTACATTAGCATTAAAATGGCAATTCATGATTCTCCAGTGTAAAGGCAATTAAAAGGTTAAAGGAAAGATCCCTGTTTGTGCTTCAGAATGTGAGTATGAATGAATAGTGTGCTGTGTGCTGTGGATGTTTCAACGTGCAGTAACAGTTGGATTGAAATGAGAATAGTAGTTTAGTTCAGGTTTTTTTTTTTTTTTTGTTTAATTTACATTCCTTTTATTTTGATTTACAGTATGAGGAAAATATCAATTTCTCGAATATCCTTGCTCTGTAACACCTACTACTGGCAAAAACAGACTGTTGGAGCCCCACTGGCATTGGCATGCTGTGCAAAAACAGTGAGGTAAGTAGCTGAGGCCTTCAGGCATGGATGTATGGTTCCAGTTATTTAGTCACTTGTATGTGGGTGGCAGCATTCTGCTCATCTTCAAAACACATCCATGTGGCAATTGAATTGAAAACTAAAGCCAAGCACTTTAAACACATACATTGTATCTAACAAAATACATGGAGCAAAAATAAATGTAAACGCAATACTATACTCCTCTATATATATATATATATATATATGTGTGTGTGTGTGTGTGTGTGTGTGTGTGTGTGTGTTTGTGTGTGTGTGTGTAACTAGAAAGAAAAAGAGGTTTCCATATTATGCATACATAGGATACATACTGCTTCTGAAGTGAATCTGGCAACAATACATTGTTTTATGAATGCTTGAGACATTCCAATTGGTGTAAGACCAGTGGAAATATTTTTCCTGTGTGTATATGATTAAATACTTTATTTCACTGTGTTTAAACCATCACACCTGTGATAAATATAACAACTACTGTACACGTAAAGATGTAGAATTTACCAGCATAACTGAGGTGGCGTCACATTGCCATTATTGCACAAAAGACTTAGCCAATACTGTTACAGTGGCTGCTGATACAATAACAATGACCTGAGAAACTCTCAATTGCAGCCTGTCCATGCACATGCTTTGATTTTACAATGGATTTTCAGCAGTGTATAAAATGTAGCATACGTATCATATACTGTGCCAGGGTCTTAAGAAATAATACGAGTAGATCCATTTAAGAGGCTTGCTTTTCACTCAAGACAATTTCTTCTGTTGACAGGTTTTTTCATGTTTGTTTACTGAATTCTACATTTTCTTTTTTCCCCCTCTATTTCCTACTCATTAGCCAAAGTATTTATCCTGCTCCTTCCTCATTTTTCAAGGCACATTTTTGCTTTGCAAAACAGCAGCAGCAAAGGATTCTTTTTTATGATCTGCGCCATTCTAGTCTTGGACAAGCTCCTCTCACTGTCTTAATAGTGTAACTAGCAATTAATGGCTCTGAAATCCACAGGGTTCTTGGATTGTAAAGTAACCTGAAATTAATTATTTATAGCTGTTTCCAGTCCCTTATCCTGTCTTGCATTTCAAAGGCTTTGCCTGCATCAGTAGATTTCTAATGAGCTCCTGGGCTAGAAAGCCAGACTGGGAGTGCAGACCACCACTGTCAGTGCCTGCAGGCTGGGATGGCTATAGGGGATGGGCTAGGTGCAGGAGGACTTTGTTTAAAGCCATCCCTCTGCATGTCTTTTATTTGAAAATATTAGTAATGATGAAAAGATTTTTAAAAAGTGAAACAAAGGTATTATTCAGGAGAGCTTCTGTCTCTTGCGTTACCCCAACAGCACAAAGCCAAATGGTAGCAAACTTAGACCTGTAATGTTAAAGGTGCAGACTCTGCATTTTAAAAAGAATGTACAAAATATACACATAGGAGGATACAGTATGTTGTGACCATGTGCATGGTCCACCATGAAATCAGTAACAGATTTCTAACCCTTATATTACAGACAAAAAGAACAATTTAAGAGCAAAAAAAAAAAAAAAAGGAAGGAAAAAACCATCAAGGTTGTTTTTTAGAGCTTCTCCCAGCTCTCTGTGGTTACATGGCTGGTCACATGATCAAAAGCTAAGTTCCAGCTGACAGGAAAGCAATTGTTTTCACAGAGCTTTGTCTGACTTTGTCCCGCAACAAGTTTGTACAAGAACAGAGAAACACTAAATACATCATGATCGGATTGTCAAAGAACAAACATGATCACTATACTGTACTATAAATGGGTGACATAAATGTTGGAGTTTTCTATAAACTATTTTCAATTAACTTAAATAACTGGCTAGTGATGCAATGTTTTAGAATCTGCAATGGTTTTATAATATGCAGGGAATTCTGAAATTTATTGTAGTAATATTGCATTTTACATTTTGTAAGGTACAACATTTTAAACTTTTTGTTGTTGATGTTGAGCCAGCTTTCATGCATGTGGTTTCACTATTATGGAATTCAAAGAAAAAAAAAAAAAAAAAAAAAAAAGGTGCAAGTTTGGCTATGCTGTAGATCAAAGCAAATCGTACACAGAGAGCTACAGACACTCACAGCACATTTTAAATGTTGACCCAGCATGGCTGGTGAGATACAGTATGCTTGCTACCTAAATAAAACTGGTGTTGTTTGACTTCTGTTCTGCTTGCTGTTGAACTCTCTGGCTCACTTGAAACAAAATCTACAGTCGCCCAAAGACAGTCATCGCCATAGCAGAGCACACCATGGTTCAATGCAACTCCAGTGGTCCTCCAAGTAACTGGGACCGTACAACACCCCTGCCACTATAAAGGAGGACCCTGTCATATCAGGTTTAAATATGCTGAGGCGCTGTTTGAATAAAATGTATATCTCTCAAGCTTTCTAGTATAAGTTTGCAGATGATAGAGTGTCTAATTACTTAATGCTAAGTGCCATGAATGTAACAAAATGCATGAAGAAAACCCTTAATACTTCCTTTCTTCTCAATTCACCCATTTATTGACTGCTGGTAATCTATGTAATGTGCATATAATTCCTCACTTAACTTTGGATTAACCACATGGAAGACTACTTCAAAGATAAACTTTAACATTTTTAATTTGGCACTGCGTCTAATTTTTTGCAAACGACAGCGACAAATAGGATTGAAAGTGCCACATTTTATGGATTATTCATGGGTGCTGTGAGGTGATTGCATTTTTAGATGGATCCTTCACAAATTGAAACACCATCTTCTCTCAGAAATGAGAGACATGAAGGGCAGCCTGCTTCAGATGGTAATCTCTGGCATCGCTCAGAAAAACTGTAAAACTGGTGTTTTATGTCTCTGAAATGACGCTAAACTGAATGCTCCCCTTTCCACAAATTGCTGTGATGGACTGTACAGTGATGGGTTTGTGAAAACAATGTTTACCTGTGCAAAAGATATACTTCCTATTTTGAGTAGTATGTTTATTTATTGAAGATATAAGGCAGAGGTATATCAACGCTTCAGAAGTCTTTTTTAATGATGTGAACAGTGGCACATCAAAATGTTTGTATAGCTTCCCTTATTAACATCATTAGGATACTGGTGTTGAAATTATTTTTGGGGAGCACCTAGCTTGCTTATTACAGTACGATCAAAAAAAAAAAAATTGAAGCATAAGTGAAGTACCCCCCCCCCCCCCCCCCCCCCCCCCCCCCCCTCAGAATACACACCTAATAGCTTGTCGTGCAATTCACTGTCAAACGCTACATTAATTTTTTGTATTTCGTACATTACCGGTATACATGAAATTCTAATAGAACAATTTATCTGTAAGCCCTCAATATAGCTATGCTTCGGTAGCAAGAAACATCAATGTGGGTTTATAAGAATTCTAAGTACTGAGAGTTTTAGCATTTCTTTAAATGAGGCTACTCAGCAAGATCAAGTTTATGGTTATTTGTTTTGGAGAAAGGAGGGATAATGAATCCCAAACCTCCTATTTATAAACAAATTATTACTATAAATTCTGAATGCAACAGTATTGTCAGTTTTCCCTGCCAAATCATTGTCGTGATTACAGTAATTTCGTGTTGGGGAATATAATGGCTGTACTGAGCAGCATGTTAGAGGCAAATGCTTTTTCTGGATCTGCCAACATCTAACACCACATTTTAAGACTGGTTAAAACTGTCCCCTATAGAATTTTCTGGCAACAAGCTGTGTCTTTTTTTGTTAGAAACAGCTAACGTTCTCTAAATTATAGCAGTTGACTTGACTTGTATGGCCAGAGTGCTGTGAAAAACATCAACTAATAGTTTCATCAAAATGGTAGGTTTCTCTAGCACACTGCAGAACAACTTAGACATGTAAATACTTTTGTCTAGTCCAGTAGCTTTATGTCATCAAACTCTCATTCAAGGATAAAAACAGTACTACTGTAGCTGGATTAGTTTGCTGTTTTTCCTCTTAGATCATTGCTAATTAAATTGATAACAGGCATAAGCCCAGGCAGTGGCTCAAAGCTTTCCGCCTTGGTGCCTCTATACCCATGCTTTTAAGCCACAGCAGATGACTCAAATTTGTGATGAGAATCAGCTGAGTTTTGAGATTTGGTCGGAGTCACGCTGGCTTTGAGATTGTTCACTAAAATGTCTGATTAGTAATGGTAAATCACTCTTGTGTATAGAAACAACTAATATATATATATATATATATATATATATATATATATATATATATATATATATATACTTACCAAAAAAAACAAAAAACCCATAAGCAGTAAACCACAGATCCACTTTGTCTATTTATGATCTGTAGAAGATGTTGCTGTTTTAGCAAGACCCTATATACACACAATGCGCGTCAGTTATTGGAATTCCTAAATGCCTTGCATTCCTGGTGCACTTCCCCAACCTAAATTATTTGTTCATATCTGTTCACATTAGTTCCAGCACCTGTCATTTGCTTTGGCATCCGTAAGAAGGTGATTAATATTCATTGACAAGTAAATGTAGAGTCATGAAGGTTAATGATGACTGTGTTCAGGGTAATTACTAATAAATTGTCGAAATGACTGAAGTCTCAAAAGAAGAGCTATTAGTTCTGCTACCAGGATGCAAGCACTACCCTGGTGAAGGACCCCATGTAATCAGGGTTATGTCCTGTAAAAGGCAGTCAAAGGTAAGAGAAAACTGGATCAGGTTGAACTTTTCAAACCTTCAAGCCTATTAAAAGGCTGGCTGACCCACTGCAAAGGGTCAGCTAGTGTTACTGTGTGTGCACTGGATTAAAACAAGCACGACACGGTCATGCTCAAAGAGTCAGTTTTCTATAAAGGTCCTCCAGGTGTAAACCACACTAAATCTCTGCATCTGTGCACCAGCATGAGCTCCTCCCTAGCTGCTGTAGATCAGTCTCTTAGTCACAAATGAATGAACACATATCCTGTTATTGTCAATCAGAGTTAGGCGCTCTCCCCCTCTGATAAGCTACAATCCCCTCACCTTGCACTCTCCCTTCTCATGCACAGTGAGGGAGGGCAGAGCTCAGGAAGGGTAATCAACAGGAACTCCCCTCATTTAGCTGCCCACAAAATGAATTTCCTTTGCAATTTCGATTGTTTTGTTTTCATTAGTGCCTTCACTGTTTCCTTTGTTCTGGGACAGCCTCGGCTGCAGCGAGTTGACTATGAATACAATGGTCAAGTTTGATTCATCATTATGTATTTTACTTTCAGAAGATGAATTTACACATCAAAAAACACTGATGGCACCAGAGTGAAGCAGTTAATGTATATTTAGTTAACTTTCAGTGAAGCCACACGGAAAAGTTCTTTAATTAAGTTAGCTATTTTTAGAAGTTTTGCAAAACAAAGACAAATCACAGTTAAATACTACCTTTTTTTTTTTTTTTTTTTTTTTGGTTCCCTCGATACATTGCATTTGGAGAATTTTGCCAAACAATAATGTGATTTAAAGAAAAAAACACGTTGTTGGTGTGATGTGTTGGTAACTGATCAATTGTTCAGAACATGTCAAGAAGCAACAGAACACACCTTAGTGCAGATTTGAACTGGTATCAACGTGTGTTAGCAATACAATGATGACAAAGGCTGTAAACTGATGCCAGAGGTATCAGTTCAAAGATCCTTATAACTTACTGTTCCTTGGTGTATGAGATCTGGAAAATCCCTTTTCATTGATGCTCTAATGGTTTGTGTTGGGTATCACATATCACTAATTGTATCATCATTTATTCTTCAGATAGTTGCAAAACTGTATCCGCTTCTTACAAACTACATACCTACTTACAAGTCAGTCATTAAAAGCAAGCCAGTTGTAATAACCCATCAAACATAATCTGAAACAATTCCATCTGCACCATGAAAGCAGTCTGTAAAAAAGGAAATCTCCTCTTGTATGAATATCAATGGAGCTGTCACCAACTGCAGCCTACAATCCAATCTGCACCCCTACGTTAAACAAAGGGCAAAGACCCCCTATACTGTACGTATCATGTTTCATATAATTGCCAACAGTTCACTGTTTTGCCTTAATGTTTTTTTCTTCAATCTCTCCTCTAGCACCCTTCTTATTGGGCACCCATTCGGTAACTCCAGGAAAGTGACTGGGTTGGAGCAAATGATCTCAGTAAGTATTTCAAACTCATACTGAGTTCAAACCGTGTCGATATCGATCTAAACGAACAGGATGGATTCCAAATTGCTTTCAATTCCAAGTGACAGGTGGAAGCAAGACAAGAAACAAACCCAAACAAACCCAGCTTTGTACAACGCATAGCTGGTGTTTCTCGTCTTACAATAGCAACATATGGAAAACGTATCATTGACTTCAGAAAGTTAGGAATTGCACATCAATTCAAAAATCCTAATGCTTTGTAACACTGAAGGCATTCTGCCAAGAATATAAGTCATAATTCACTCACTGTCAAACAGCATGTTTCAACAACTAATTTAATATCCTTGCTCTAAAGTCAGCCTTCGTTACACAAATGGTAAGGAGCGAGAGCTACCGGCATTGTCTGAATTAGCAGCTCAGAAGTACAGCGGGCTCTTTTGGTTCCAATTGACTTGTAAGGCAGCTCCAGCTGTTGCCAGATACACACCTGTGAAAACAGCCATTCATATTGAGCTGTTAACTACAAACTGAACAAATAAATACTGGAAATTATGAGATAAAAGTGGAGGAATTTATTTTTCTTTTGCGACGTATTGGTTCAAGAGGTTCAAATTAGAATTGCGCAGTTTATGTTTCACAAGTACAGGCATTTATTTAGTCCTCTATCTGTCTCCTGAAGGGCAATGTGCAGGCAGAGAAATTCAGAAGTTAACTGTGCAATTTAATTACTTGTCAAGGTGTGTTCTACATTTTCCTCCCATCGATCTTATTTGATCACATTACTACTTTACCATGCAATATCACTTACAGATTTTCTCCTTTCATTTAAATTTAATTGTAATACTTTTGATCAGATTTAGATCCTTAGTGAGAACATTACGAAGCATGCGAACACCACATTTTAGCCTAGGATTGTTTTCGTTTGTTTTTGAACAGTTCAAGGTACTAAATAAATAGGAAATCACACAACTTGCAAATTTAGCTTTCTTTCTTATTAATCCACAAGCGCTCAATAAACTTCATCCCTGGGCTGCATTTGAAGCAGTTCTTATAGTGTCTTCTGCAATAACTTTTCTCTAGCACCTCCCAGTTACACCTCGATCAAAAACACATTCAGGAAGTCATGTGGTGCAGTGTTTATTATTGAGGAGACAGGAGATCCTGGTTTGAATTCTTCAGTATTACAGCTAATGGTATTTGGATACAATGAGACCCCCTAGGGTCCAGGTCTTTTGAATTACACTTGTCTCCTGTTGTACTGCACAGTACAAGAACAAACCAAATGAACACAATATGTGAATATGCAATGGTTCACATACATTGTAATGGTACCCAGAACCAACCACAAAGAAATAAAGCACTGGGAAAACGAAATTTGAGAGCTAGAGTCGTGCTAGAGAGTCGTTAGACACGACATCCCTTATCTGACAATAATAAATCAAGTTTAAAATTTCTAACACAGCTCCCAAGATGTCTGTATTTAGGAATGAATTGGGAGCGATTCATTTTAATTAAGGCTCTTTATATTGCTGCACTGGAGCTCAAGAGTGCACCTGCATTTGTCGTGGCAATTAGGAAATGTAATGTGTATTGCTGAAAGTGCTTTGGGGTGCCTTGGCATGAAAGGCGCTATACAAAATACATTTGATTGATTGATTTGAAAGTCCAATGTTGAACAGCTGCTAAAATCAATCACTCTATTGACTTTTTATTTTTTTTAAAGGTGTTTTGCACTTAATATCTTTTATATTTTCTCCTTTGTTTGGACAAGTTACTTTGTCAATGGAATTTTATAGCAGAACACTTTTTCAATACCAGTACAAGCCTGTTAAAACCTATTGGGCAACTTTTCTCCTTTCATGTATTAATTTCTCTTTAATGTAGTTGATTATTTGTTTTTGTAGAATGCAAGATTATAAGCTCTCAAGCTATTTGAGTCAGTAGATGACTTATTCAGTCCTGTTACAGTGTTTTCCCATATCTACCTCATCAGCGGACCTGAATGAATTGTGAGGCTTTAGACCTTCTCTCTCCGTTGAAGTGTGGTTGAGAAGTTGGTAGCAGAGTATACTTGTCACACACTCCCACTAAAACTGGGTGGACAGAGCTTGTGACCGTGTAGGAAATAGAATCTCGGACTGTCACTGGTCCTAGACTCAGGGGTCAAAGTTTAGAATTTGCTTTCCGTGGGCATGCAGAATAACCAGGAACATGTCTTGGGACACTGCTGTCCTGCTGGCTTCATCAAAAGCCACGGCAAATTCCCATTCAAACAAGCAGCGGATGCCAGAGTAGTATGAAGAGGTTTTACCAGTGCTAAAGCACTGCCACTTGGCATCACGGCAGTGCTGATCTGTACTGCTTGTGCAGCTTTGAGGTGATCAATGAAAAAGGCCAGTGAAGCACAAAGTCCTGCCAGTTCAGATTCTTCAGATCGCTGGTCACTGCCCTCTGACCTAAGTGCCCCTGACTTGCCTCCCTGGACTCTGCATGAAGGGACTGATTGTGAGCAAGGCTGCGAGAACAGGCCATACGTCTTATGTCTTCTGGATTTAGAATAGGCATTGTAATGTGGCAAGGGAGATGTCGACAAAAGAACGGGACAGCTTTTCTTTAAAGCACAAAGCTTTTTTTTATTTAGCTTCCAACCTCTATACAAGTGGGTCTGTAAGAACAGGAGTTAGGCGATCATTGTTCCTACAGACTGATCCTTGGTTCTAGGACACAATATAATTAAATGCTTCGCAAGGCTACATTAAGAAAGCTATAGCGGAAAACTGGGAAAAAAGCTTAAATTACCATATGGTCAGCCAAGCAAGAACAGCACTGGCATTGTCTACAGAAGTAGACAGTCTAAGCGGCTTAAGAAGTGCCCTTTCTTTACATTGTCCACTGACCAGTCATTATACATTGCACTTGTCACGCTCAAGCAATTTATTTAGGATAGATTTTTTTTTTTCTATAGAAAAGCTTCTCACTTTCTTTTGTTTTCTATTAATATTTACCAAATGGCACTTGAACATGGACTGTTGCTATTTAATTGAAAATAAGGATTGTTTTCTGAACTTTTCCATACTTATCCCATAACTGACAGGGCCTATTAGCTTGAATAGGACCCAAACGATTGGGGTAATTAGCAACAGATACCATTAATGTAAAGAGTTTCAAATTTTGAAAACCTATTTGCTGATTTACTGCAACTTTGGATCAGCAGATCAAACATCACCAGATGGTATTCCCGTTCCATGATTGTTTTTTGCTTTGTTTTATTTGAATAAGATCAGATTGAAGTCTTTTTAAAAAATATTTATGCAAAACTCTAAATGTTTTATTTTAATAGAAGAAAACGATTATAAATCTAAATCCTTCTAAAGAAAACAGTTTGCAAATAAGGGTGAGTGACAGACAGAAAGCAGGCCATATGGTATATTTTGTTGGATAATAGCCTACAATTTTCAGCACAATTTTCTTCACAAAGATTAAGGATATAGTAGGTCAAGGACACTAAAACTACTGCAACACTACTTGGCTGTAGCAAACATCATTACAGCAATTACTTAGATTTTCATAAAGCATGAATCATGCAGGAGCTTGAATATATGGCCAGTTTATTAAAACCCAACCACAGCTAGCTTGCAGTCTAGATTAAGCAGGTGGTGGTTTATTCGGTTATTACAGTTTCTGTGAGGTGAAAGGGTGTCGCCAGCATCTCACTTTTGTGATTAACTGTTTACTGATCCTTCTTTTAACACAATAACCCACTTATAGCCACTGAACAGGTTTTATCACTGGTCTCCTAAGGGTAGTTGGCCAGTAATGCAGCAAAGAAGATTAATGAGGTAGGGGAAAAAAAATGACAACATGGGAAGAACTAGGTGGTTAGAAAGGGAATCGTGGCATTAAATGAATAAACCATGGGCAGAATTTAGAGAAATCTCAGTACCAGGGATTGCCTATTGAGACAGAACTGATTATTTTAAAGAAAATAAAGGATTCAAGGACTATTACCAAACGGAACACATTGAAACAACTACCACTCACTATTGCCCCTATTATTTTGGGGTATTTGACAGATAACAACATACTAATCCCCTTTGGGGTATTTTTAAAATTCTAATGGCGTTTTTTAGTCACGTACAACTTTGCTAAATAGATTTCTGTTCAGATCAATTATTGCCCGTTTAGAATATCACGCAGGAAGAGCACAGGGCTGGTAAGTATCCCCTATACCTGTGCAGAAAGCTGAGCGTTCATCAGTGTAAAGTGAGGTAAAGTGTGGAATGAGTTGTTCCTTAGGAAACACGATAATACAGCATGCTGGTGTTCTGCCAAACACACCACTGTACCACATAGCTAACTGACCGAGCTATCGTATTCCATAGCTTCTTTTTCATGCGAGCTTGCTGACTTTCAGTGTCGCAAATGATAAGTTTGTGCCCTGGCATGCCCTCTCTCTGTGAATGGGTACCAGATGTAAAAATTGTATAATTCCACAGTGTCCCCCGCACTAAAAGAAGAAACTCTGTCACGCTAGCCTGTATTGACTCCTTAAGGACTAGAATAGGGTCTGTTTTCCATTATTATCTTGACCCTTTATGCAAGCAAGCAATTATTCGAGGGGTTCTTGTCCGAAAAGTGCTTTTACATCCGAACTAGCTGCTAATGTGAGCAAAAGTTGTGCGAATCTTGAGCTTTGGAAATCTGACAACTTCTCGATGTGCCGTTCACCATGCCGTGAATAATAAATTCTCGGGGGTAATGTAATATCCTTGTTATAATTTATATATATTATATATATATATATATATATATATATATATATATATATATATATATATATATATATATATATATATATATTTTGCCACATTTCTTCTACCCAATTTAGAATGTACAAATATGCAATCATGAACAATAGCTCAGGAGAATTTAAGGCTAGTAGGTGTCCTCAGAACCCACTGCCAAGTCTATCGCCTATTTACACTCTGCAAGATACCGTCGCTGATGGAAAAAGGCCAACTCTAAAATGAGGCAGTCGATCTCACTGGGCTCCTGGTTAGCAGGGTGTCGAGCAGGAGAAGGAGTGAGGCAAAACAGTCCCTGATGGTTTTACCTTCTCATGTCCTCCCGGAGCTATTACACTCAGTTCTGAATATGTTAGTAATGAGTGTAATAGTGTGGGAATAACAATTGCTTTATACCCTTTTCAATGCATTATTAATTGTTTATTAATTACAACATATGTTCATATTGACAATAATTAGACTGTTAAGCAACAGAAGAGGCAATATTTGTTTATCTATCTCCAAATATCACATTAATATGTGATGGGCCCAATACATTAATTGTCTTAAACAGTGCCTGAGTCATATTTTGGAGTCTGTTAATCCCTGTAAATTTCCCTCACGTCCCAGTTTTGCACTTTGAAACAGGCTAATGTTCCTCTGAGTTATCTACACCTTCAGCTTGCAGGAGGCGCTCTGCTTTCTGCCCGCTTAGATAAATGTGTGCAGAATTTATTTTGCTTTTATTATGATGGATGATGGGACTGTGAATCCTGCTCAGCCTGAGCAAGCAGAGAGGCCTTTTCATTCCTCACCCTCTCTGCTGTCAAATTACTGATCATAGCAACACAGCCGGCACTGCATACCAGGCCGCACAGCTACTGGGTAAAGCCAGACATTGTTTGGATTTGCATGTCTTATTTCCTTGTTATCCAGCATTTCCAAGAGTATCACTGTATTTATTCAGATTTCCATAAAACAATTCCTGGATGTTCAAACAAAACTGTTAATCACTGACAACATTTCAAATATCTGCATTCATCAGTGTGAAAACGAAATCTTTATTTGGTGTGTGTACTATAATGTAATTTGTTTATTCTGTAATGTAACATTAATATAAAAAATAAATACATTTAAGAGTAAGCTCTTCAAAGATATTTCAGTGTGTTATTGACGGCAATAGAACCTTCATTTACACACATGTTGTTTGCCATAGTCTGTAATAAATCTGTATTGTTTGTGTAAATAAAAATATCAAATCCAAAGGACCGCAACCTGCACCTGGTTGTTCTTTAGTACATCCGTGTTTTGCTTTGTGCACTGATGCCAGTGTCAGAAACCTAACCTGTCACACAGCTGCTGTTCATTGTGTTCACATGGGAAAAATCAATACAACTCTTATAGCTTGAGGGTTACATTATATACTGCAGTCTGTAGTTCTTTCTTCAGAAACCCAACAGGACACAATCTACTTATTTTTTATGTTAATGCTATGCTACATTAAGGTATTTGGTTCTGAAGTAGGTATGTGTATATATCAAAAGAAATTAAACAAAATATAACAATATATAAATTCCAGTCTTAAATTGAAATACAAAAATAAAAATAAAAATACAGAATAGCAGATGGCCCTCACGAAAAAATGTGTGGAGAACCATATTAATAACAGGATGATGGTGTAATCGATGCTCAAATCCAAACATTTGAAACTACAGTTATTATTATTACTATTATTATTATTATTATTATTATTATTATTATTATTATTATTATTACTATTATAAACCTCAGGTTCCAACTCTGGTAGACACAAAAATATGTGTGCAGTTTACCAATAATATACTCAGAAAGATACAGCAAAGGGTGTCCCCATCACAATGATCA
The DNA here is from genome assembly GCF_017654505.1 of Polyodon spathula. NCBI lineage: Eukaryota > Metazoa > Chordata > Actinopteri > Acipenseriformes > Polyodontidae > Polyodon > Polyodon spathula. Next base: position 12,825,423 of record NC_054557.1, on the reverse strand, counting down.
ATGATTGAGACAAATCCCTCAGTTGCAACCATCAAACGACCCTACATTGAATGGGACTCGCAGACAGTGGTCTTAGTGGTTTTATTATCGTCCTATGGAGATATGGGTTACTGTTCTTATGAAATAATTTGATAGTTTTGCGAGATGTGGAGCAATCCATTTTCCCCTGAATGAGGCTAAAGCATGTGATTCAGTCAGCGTCACTTCTGTTATTGCTTTGTGTCAATCCACACGTAACCATTCACCACTTAGTATGTATGTCTGGCTTGAAAGAGACTATTCATTATCTGATTCTAACATCCTGGCAAGCATATAAGGGAGGCTAAAGAAATCTAAAAAAAAATGTGAAAAGCTGGATTCTCAGTTTCTTTAAGACAACTTTAGTCTTTATTTATTTATTAATTTATATTAATCTATAAAAATGTTATTAATGATGCTATTAACAATTCTAGAATATGAATATAAATAATTAGAGTATTATTACACATTTTTGTCACACTTTTTTTGCGCTATTGTTTATAATTGCTTATAATGGATATAGTCTGTCTGTCTTTTCAGGTCTGTTTGTCTTTCTATGTTTTTGCAATACAGTTATTCTACACTGTTGCCATTGTGTGGTTTTTGTTACTGTTTATAAGCGCTTATAACGGATCCCTAAACTAAAGTGTTACTGCTATATTAATACAGGTGTAGTCCTTAGTATAGATAATGTGTTGCACATTTACATTTTACATTTTCTATCAGCACTTAATTCTCAACCTGAACATGTATAAAATATGTTATTGCAAGGCACAGCATTATTGAAGACCATCTGATGACATTGATATTTGAGCAAAGCATGGTAGGATCTTTTCTTTCCTGGCTTTTTATGTACTAAAGTAAACATTTAGATAATGCAAAAGCCTGAAGGATCAACTTATGATTGGAGCTGAGAGAAGGTCACGAACAGGATACACATTTCTAGCATGGCTGTGCTCCTTTGCTAGGGCCCTCAAAAGCAGTCTGTAGACCTCCCTGAGGGAATGGGGTGTTTAATTGGGTTGGCTATCATCAAACACATTATCTTTCTTTGTCCTCTCTATAATGAAAAAAAAAACATGAATATTAATTACATTCCGCAATTATAATAATGCTTCAATTCTGCGAATGCATGTTCTCTGAATATATTAGAGGTAAAATATATTGGGCCTGTCAAAGCTCTATATTGGGGTTACAGTCTTACAGATGATGTTCATTACATTAATTAGAAGTTGAATTATATTACTACTGTACTGGCTATGCATGTTAAAATATAGATCCTACCAAAAAAAAAGATAAATACTATTTACTTTTCTTTTTTTATACTGTATTGTTGCTGTAGACTTTGCAGTGCAAATTGGATTTCAGAATGGTGGAGTATTTGCTTCAATACCAATTAATGTAACATAGCAGTTTGGAGTTTGTTATTATTATATTATTATTACTATTATTATTATATTATTATTATTATTATTATTATTATTATTAGTTATCTATTTATTTATTTATTTATTAGCAGATGCCCTTATCCAGAGTGACTTGCAGTTGTTACAAAATATCGCAATACAAAATATCACATTGCAAAATATCACATTACAGATAAGAGCGTTTATAAAGTACAGTAAAATCAGTAGACAGTAAGATGAAATACAAATAAGAGCACAGTAAAGAATACAGTAGATCATTACATTTAAGAGCGAATTCGACTAAGAGCAGTAAACCTGTAAAAATGTCTGCTTATAAGAGTGCATTCCAATAAGAGCATGTAGTAAGTATGATAAATGGATAAGAACGATTTCAAATAAATGCAGATACCTTTAAGAGTAAAAACAAGTACAAGATACAGAAAGTAGTTATAATTAAGAGCAGTAGTAGAATATGGAGCTGTTCAGTACAAGATGATGCAAGTACTGGTACAGCTGGGTGACATATAGTCCATTATTGTCGATTATGTTGAAGTTATACTCAAAACAAGCTCCCACTGATTCGCTTAAAGCACACATTAGATTTTTTCTATACTGTTCTCTAAATCTAGAAAAAAGTCATTTGTCCCCTTGATGTACTTTCAAACAACAAGAATCTTCTACAATAACAGAATAAAACCATTTCAGTGTATGGAACACACAGGTGTCCATGAAAGGAGTGTTTTGAATGTAAAAGGTTCATAAACTTGGGTATGAACAAATTTCACTTAAAATATATTTTTCTTATTTTTCTTACCCCACATCTGAACCTTCTTGTTTGAGTGTATATTTTTTTCTGCAAATCCTTAACACCAGAGCCCAACCCTATTAAATCAATAAAAAATGAGTTATGTTTTACTGATGAGAGATTGGACCAGATGAGTGCTGACTGTATACCAGTTAAAACTATTGAACACAAACAGGACCCCGTGAATTTCCCAGGAGAATTATAACGACAGGACTAACCTGCAATTCTGTCCAAAACCTCCAGGTGTCCGTGTAGCCACTCCAGCTAAACTGATCTAAAGAATCATTAAAGAATCCACACGTTCGATTCTGGATGATTAGAAAACACATTCTAAGTATGATGGGCAATTGTGCCCGTTCAAGAAATGGATACATTTAAAGAAAAATCTTCTCTCTAGACTTGCTGTTTTAGAACAAATGGATGCACCAACAAACTCAAAAAAGCATTTCTTTGAAAGACAGCGCACATGGTAAGAGACTAGTGAATCTAAGGTGGTTTGAAAGCCTAACTTTAGAGTTCATCAAACATGCAATAAAGTTGCAGAATTAATATATGCACACACTGGCATAAGAGTTGCACAGCACAGGTGCCAGTATAAACAAGCAGTGTGTTAAAACTGTCCACAAAGTTTATGAAAAATGGATGCGCTACTGCAACACCAATCAATGCACAATAACACCATATTTTATTCAACCAGCTCCCAAGTTTCTGAAGGCAGTAAGGATTTTCATTTGGATAAAGAAAACCTCCTGTTAGATTCTATTCCAGTGTTTGATGTTTACTGTAAATCAGAATTGGAGGGAGATCAGCTAAATGCAAAAGGAAAGGGTAGTGGAATTTCTGATGGTGCTTAAGTTTAACAGCAACATATAATGTACAAGAACTGAGAATGGATTTCTTTTGTCTTTCACGCAAACATAAGTAACACTTATCAGCAACATTATAGTCTAAGTGTTACATTACATTCAAACGTTATATTCAAAGAACAAAACAAAACCAATAAAATAAAATAAAACAAACAAACAAAAAACACAGCTAACATATGTTACATAATGTATCAAATGCCCAGGTCCAAATAAATTACAGGTCAAAAACAAGTCGAGAAAAACTGAGGGCTCTAACCATAAAATGTAGCAATGGAGTTTTAGTTAATGTAGGATTTAGGATCAATGTGCTTATGTATATTGTTGGCATAGGTTTAAATAGAAAAAATTGATAAAAACATTACCATGTTTTCTTTAATTATTTTCTGACTATCAATACTGTTTGCTTTAAACCAATCACTGAACTTTAAACAAGGTATAGTCTGTGACCCTTTCAATAAAGTCAAGTATACATACCAGACAAAAAAAACTAGGCTGTATGTACAGTAGACAGATAGTGAAGTATGCATGAAGCAAAGTCAAAATGTTCACTAAAAATAATATCACTAATGATTAATATCGTATGGAATTAGTTAGGGTTCCTTTTGGAGCTTCTAAAGTTCCATCTACCCAGAGGTCCATTCTTACAGCAAGGGTGTTGACAATCATTGAGACACCTGAGATAAGCCATTGCAGAAATGTGCTTGTAATTTAGAAGAAGGACATGTGCATGTCATTGGAAGAAATACAACTTAAGAAGTAGGTAGAGTTACAACAATCACAAGCAGAGAAAAAATAAGAAAAATAAGTGGTTCTCATTGGTCAGCATGCAGCTGTAGTGTCGTAGGTAAATGGGTCTTTGAGTTCAGTTTAAACAGGGTAACACCAGTGACCTCAATACGGCTAATATTATTAGTATCAGCATTAGTTTTAGTATTGGTATTGGTATTAGTATTATTTGTACTAGGAGTAGTTGTATTAGTAGTATTATGTAGTGTCATTCCATTCCTGTGACTCTTTATTAGCCACTAAAATATATACATTATTACTGAGTTATAGTTTACAGTGAATATGCTTTGTTCTGGATTGCTTTAATGATGTGAACCTGGCCTAAGAGCAAACATCAATTGAAGTCATTTCATACCGACTCTGTAACTAATCTATGTTGTGGGCTAATTCCACAATGACTTTTATATTGAGGAATGGTGAGGTTTTGAACTTGGAAACTTAAGCCAAACAGCTTGTATCTGTGGATACTCAGGTAAAAAAAAAAAAGAAAGAAAGAAAGAAAGAAAGAAAGAAAGAAAGAAAGAAAGAAAGAAAGAAGATAAATGGTTGGTGATCTGATGTGGCTGGCTTTGGAAGGAAACAGCTGGGAAGGGCTGCTTTCCTCTAGGGCTCTTTGCATACTTTTACAGCTGATTTCTGGCTGGGTGAAGGATTGAGTTACATTCTGTGGTGAAGCAAGATGCTGACATTACTAATCCACCCCTCCACCCCTAGCTGTGCCAAATAGCTCAAGCTAATAAGAGCTTTACATCTTAGTAAATTGCTCTGTGCAAACCAGTGCCTGTTAATAAGGCACAGTAACAGATATACAGTTTATTAAATACAGTGTCAGGAACACATAGGTAGTTTCATTGGGTGCACTGTTATTGCCAAAGCTGAAAACAATATCACTGTATGCAATTTTGGAGTGTGGGCACACACAGTGTGCTCTTCTGATCCATAACACCTAGCTTTGTATAAGATTAGCTTTGAAAACATATGTTTAACCTTTGCCCAGAAATTGTGGTATTTTCTGTGAAAACTACTTGATAAGCTTACATAAAAAGCTAATACACTGTATTAGCTAATACACTGTAAAAGCTAATACACTGCTATTCTGCATGTGAATAAAAAGGGAGGGGGCAAGTTCCATGTGTAACTAATCCTGAACTAGAGTAATGAATAAGGATGCTGCTGCTCCATAGCCTCCTCAGTGGCATTCAACCAATTGGGCCAGCTGAGGCTATCTATACTCTATAATGTTCAGTCCTGTATAGAGTCATGCTAGTTTCTCCACACATCATTATATAAATTGGAAGAAGTAACTGCTGACCATCCAAATACAATGTGGAAACGTTTATCGAAACAACAAAACATCACTTTTCCGGCTGCCCTTTTGTATTTTCAATTGAATAATGAGACTTTTTGAAAACATACAGGAATGCTTTGATTCCTTTGAGAGAAAGTCAAGAGGAATCAATTTGCAATTTTCTGATGGACTGATTGTTCAAGTTAATTAGATATGAATATAACAACAGAAGGTTGACATTGATTTATTTTATTTTTTTTGTAATGCTTTCAAATATAGAAATTTAAAGCAAAGCCATTGAACACTCTCTCAGGAAATATTTAGCTCCAGCTTGCAAAATAATGTGAGTTAATCCAGCACACAAATTCCCTTTTCGTGAGATGACACTTGGAAAGGCTGGATCATGTTATCAATTTAGAAAATACATGATAAAAATAGGAAAGTGGAAAAGGCAACTTGGTCATGAGTCAGAGAAAAAAAAAAGTATTAAAAACATATTTTCAATGGTTAGAGATCGATCCCACTTTAAGGATGTTTCAGTTCAAACTAGGGATTAATTGTCAGCGAGCACGTTATTTCTGTTAGCCAGCAGGGTGACCAGGGGCGACGGGGTTGTACAGAGGCTAGACAGACCATTAAGCAGCTATTAAACACTTCTCCAGATGAAGGAAGCAGCCGCCTGCCAAAAGTGCAGAGCAGAACTATCAATTTCCTTGCAAACGCTGCCGGGGCAGACCCAGAGCAACAAATGAAAAGGTCGCCGAGGTCAAAGTGCAGGTTTTAGAGATCGTCTGGCTGGCTTCCTTACAGACATACAGAAAGCTGGCACGCTGAGCTGCACGAGGTCCTAAACCAGCACAAGCCAAGCCAGTGAGCCGTTTTTTCCATAGAATTAGGTCAACAAATTGAAAACTGGATTGTGTCAGCTAGTGATTATGAAAACACCAGTAGGTATCAGCAGCTCTTGTTAGAGTAGCTGTAGCTGGAGGGAAAAGCACTAACAACAGCTTTTGTTTTTTTACCCTTTCCTCTCATTAACAAGTGTTTGGTTTCAGTAAGTAACAACACATATCAAAGAGTTTTTACCAATTTAGTAATTAGCCAATTCACAGCTATTTGAGTATGTTTGAGTCCAGATTTATTAACTTATATCTCATGTGGTGAACTTATTGTCTAATCACCCTGTACATATGACTTTGCGAAAGTCATAAGAAGTAAAAAAAAAAAAAAAGAAGCAACTCAAGATACATAAAGGCTTTTTATTAGAGAATAGTGATCGTTAGTTGGAAAAAAATAACAACGCATATAAAACATTGTGTCAATGTAATGTAATAGATACACACATGTATTTTGGAGATAGATATTATATATCAATGCATCAATTAGACTAGTATTTTTCGTTTGCATGCAATTTGAGTTCCTCAAAGTGTAAACTATTTTAATAGTCAAACTATTTCAAATGTTTTGTTTATAAACCTAAATAGTCCTTGAGGTATCACATCAAAAGTAGGTTACTGATGAAGAAGCTGTTTATGTACCTGTCTGGATCTCTGTTCTGACTTTATTAAGCTCTGGACTCAAGCCAGTTAATCCTGATTGTGCGCACACACAACGAGAGCTGTGTTTCACTAATTAATGTGGAGTTTAAAAGACTGGAGGAAATGTTTGTAAAAAGAAATTGCAATTACTTCACTTATTTATATATTTACAGTATTATGTTTACAGTATTACCCTTTTTAACAGTTTCAGGGCACTGATCTGCATTGCACTGTAGTTGTGTCTGATCTGCACTGCACTGTAGTGTGTCTGATCTGCATTGTATTGTAGCTGTGTTTGATCTGCACTGCACTGTAGTGTGTCTGATCTGCATTGCATTGTAGTTGTGTCTGATCTGCATTGCACTGTAGTGTGTCTGATCTGCATTGCATTGTAGCTGTGTCTGATCTGCATTGCACTGTAGTGTGTCTGATCTGCATTGCATTGTAGTTGTGTCTGATCTGCACTGCACTGTAGCTGTGTCTGATCTGCACTGCACTGTAGCTGTGTCTGATCTGCACTGCACTGTAGTTGTGTCTGATCTGCATTGCACTGTAGTGTGTCTGATCTGCATTGCATTGTAGCTGTGTCTGATCTGCATTGCACTGTAGTTGTGTCTGATCTGCATTGCATTGTAGCTGTGTCTGATCTGCATTGCACTGTAGTTGTGTAGCTAGCTGGATATACGGTAACCAGGTTACTTCATAATATTGGCATGATGTTTAAAAATATGGAGACAATTACAATTGACTTGTTCAATGCCGGATTTCTACCTCAAATTGGTGTTTTAAATTAAGATTAAACCCAGTTTCACATGAAAATAGTTTAAAAGACTATGTTAATACAAGATACATTCATCATCAATTTAAAAAAACCTTGTTTTTAATATAACCCAGAAACAGTAAAAAAAAAAAAAAAAAAAAAACTGAAAATTGGAATCCCTACTTAAAAGCAACGAGTTCACAAAAACAAAACAAAACAAAAACCCACTGGAAAATAATAAACAGAGGCTTCATTTCACTTGTATGATTTGTTTAATTTCAGTATTTCAAAGGTTTAAAAACAATTCCACGTCTTTTGAGTTCCCCTCAAGGCCTGTTTTTTTTTTTAATTGGTTAATTAAGTCTTGTTCTTTATACAGTTCTCAAACAGGATTGAATTTCACATGGGTGCTTATTTAAACTTCCCCTTGGTTATATTTTTTTAAGGCACGTTTTTCAGTTCACTGGCTATACCAACAGTTTGCTTATTACCGCTAGTGTTCTACTGTGCACACAAGACCAGTCTTTATTGGTGTTTAAATTGCACAGGATGGACTGATAAAACCCTGTTAAGGGAGTGTGCCTCTTATCTTTGGGCTGATAAAGAGGAAGCATGTTGTGACTCAATATCAAAGAGATGATTAACTAAAATACAGAAAACCTGAACCAAATTTTTAAACAGGAATCAAGATCAATTACAGCAGTCCTTTCTTTTTTCTTCATCTTTATTACACTAAAATAGAAGCAAGAACTCTGGCCTGCATACCAAACACAATCCAACACAATCTTGTAAATGCCCACAATAATAAACCGCAGAGTGAACTCAGTTCATGGATAGTATCTTTATGGCCAAGGTAAACACTAACAACGAGAGAGAATGCAAGCGTCTCTAATTACTGTGTATTTACATAGTAGTTACTTAGTAAATACATGTGTATTTACATGTAATTACAATGCTATTACGCATAGTTACAATGCACTTAATGCTTAGATCTTGTTGCACAATACAGGTAAGTACATAATTCTATCAGAAAAAAAGGGTTAGGTTAGGATTATATTGTGCAAAAAAAAATTATGCAGTAAGTACCTTGTAACTATGCATAATAACATTGTAATTATGTGTAAGTATGTATGTAAGTAACTACCATGTAGATACACAGTAATTAGATACACTTAATGTAAAGTCCTACCTCTTTTGACTCCAGGTTCTAACTCTAAACTGCTAAATGGATGCTGAATGCCAATGGCTCTTTCTTCAGTATCATCCTGCAAAGGCAACTTTCAGATGTTCAGATCAGGAAACAAAGCCTCAATGAGGAAAGCAAAACAAAAAAATGATGTGATTTTAAAAAGCCGTAATGAGATTGCATCTCTCATCTAGCAATTTAAACCACAGGACTGTAATAAAATTATATAAAACCCTATTCCGCTTCTTTTGTGAAAGGAATCCATTTTAATGTATATTGTACTTTAAATACTTAGTAGGATGGTATTTCTCTCATTTAAAATGCGCCTAAGGCGTTTTAATATAACATTTTCAGTTAAACTCAAATGAATCTAACCTTGTGGATCTATTTGTTTTTGCCCATCATGTGAGGTATACAAATGAAACGTTACTGTGATGAATTAACTCTGTGAAATGTTAGACGTTCTGGCATATCCGAATTGAGGTAGGCAGACAGTGAAAATGCAATGAAAACCTCTTAATGTGGTCATGCTTAAACACTTAAGTAATCTAAGCATTTTTTTCAGTGAAGTTCTCTGTATTGTACTGGGTGAGCAATTACAATAAGTGATTGATTCCCTCAACCAATGTTTCAGTTTTCACTGTATTCACTGTACAAACAGATACTGTGTTTTATAATGTCTTTATTATAAAGAAGACTTCTGTTCAAAGGTGTCTGACATTATATTATTTCTTTTTAGACCTTCTTGTAAATGCTTTGAAAAAAAAGAGTTTAGCACATAGGCGGACAAGAGTGTAAACAATCACTTAATAATCGAAGTGCAGAAAATCAAGATTGCCAGGTTCCACTATGCTACAGTAATTCTTTCAAAAAAGATCAAACTGGGCTTTTGTTCAAGTCTCTGCTTGTTATTAACTGGAAACGAATGGCTGTAGAATTCAGTTGACATCAGATTGAACATTGTTCAAGCTGCAAATAAACTTTTAGTTTTGTCATGTTTAAATTGGCACTGTCTGCTGGCTGCAATGGAGATATCATGAACTCTGAGAATGTTATCAATGTGAAACAGCTGCAATTCCTTGAATTATCCACCTTTTAGTAATGAATGAAAACCGGAATGTGGACTACAGAGTGGCATTGAAAATGTTACTGTGATTTGTTCTGGCACCAATTACCAGTGGCTTTATTAATCAAAATAAAAAATAATTCATTTAATTGCTTGTATTTCTGTATTTTATTTTATTTTTTTAATTATTATTGTCATTCATTCTAACTATTAATCCAGTATAAATCAACTGTGGTGCTCAATGCATCCTAGCCTAGGCAAGACTTGTCGTATAGTCACACAGTAGGCAAGGGAATTGCTTCTTATGACTGATTACCAAATCATATCATATTTCCAGCAAAAGGTATAGATAATATTCTTGTTACCATAACTACAAAAAGTTTATATAACAGAGGCTTGCCGTAGTTCTAGGGGCGAGGCTCAGCTCGCTACCCTAATCCTGTTGGTTCCTTAACCTATATGGTCCAGGTTTCCAATATTTGTTCTGCAAGTTTTTCTCCTCCACCACCCCACTGCCTCCTTTGCAACTGTATCTCCCATCTGGGGGACAGCCTGGAGGACCTCTGACCAATGTCGGAGGTCACACCTCAAACGAGGGTGGCTCCTATCGGTGCAGAAGGCGAGATCCTGGGCCAAACAGTCACTCATCACATATAACACTTTACATCTTACAATGCTGAGCTTCGCTCTCTGACTATATATATATTAAAGGTTGCAGGTTTGCTGTTAGCTGTGAAGAGAAAGGTCACCCATTTTATATTCTCCTGTCCCAGAACCGTCTGCACTTTATCCTTCTGCCTGAAAACAATAACGGCATTTATTAATGTCACACTCCAGAGCCTACTCTGATTTAGAGCCATGCTATTGGTCACACTGAAAGGAATGGGATTTTGGGGCTTATAAAAAATAAAGTGAAGTTCGGACAGTCTCTGGTGCTGGCTGGGAATATATTAGCAGTTGAGCTGGGGCTGGAGGTGCTGAAGCTGGCTATACTGGAGCCACTCCGGTGCTGGATCCAGCAAAGCTGGAGCCTTGCCAACTCACACAAATCAATATGACCACTTATCCACTGCACATTATCAAGAGAAGCAATCAATACAGTCTGTGAGCAGCAATGTGAGGCTCCCTCTCTGCATAACTGCAGGATCTGATCTGAAACATCGATCCTTCATCCATTTTATTTTAAAACAACAGAAACTGTTAAATCTGATTAAGTTAGGAGAGATACAACCATGGCTCTTTTCTTCATGTTTTAATTCATGACTGAGAAGGTCATTTTGAAAGAAATACTTTTGTATATACATGTTTCCCATTCGTGTGCTACTTTATCTCTTACACAGTGCAAACAGGATAATCTCACAGTATCCTATTAGAATTCTGCTATTTGATATCATAAAAGCCCAAAGCAAGATTTACAATTTCTGTATAAAAAAAATACATTGCAGAGCAGAGCCTCAGCATCCTTCTTAGCATGTTGCACACAGCTGTCAAATGTAAATCTGTGCTTTTAACCTTTAAACAGCATGCTAGGTTGTGATGGCTGTGTGTTATCTGACTGTTTGGTTGAAATGTATGCAACAAGCCACAAAGGCTGAAAATTAAGTGTCTTAAGTGTAAATGAATAAAAACATTAATCTCGCTTACACCTGTCCTTTGGGGATTAATTTGCTGCTCCATTTGCTGTTATTCTCAGATAGGCAATCTGAATTAAATTAAAGTTTAGGGTAAATCTAATTTTATAAACGCAGGGAAGTTTAAGCCTGCTTCTAATGACTGGACTGTATCCTTCTCCGCAGTCGAACTTGAGTCAGGCCTTTAACTTGACCTTTCCTTTACAGTGGATTAACTTGGGTTTACTTATTTTATTTAACAATGTAGTTTGAAACCTATATCACAATCACAGCATCAATAATCAATACCTATATGATCTTTATTGCATTTTAAAAATAATGCAAAAAGTTGATATTGTGGCAATATATAAAAAATTCTGATAGAATTAAAGACAGTAATAAAAGCAGTTACCTATCCCAAATAGGTATAAATATAATCACCTTTTAATTAATGAAGCTTTTTTAGAGTGAGATAATGCATGTGTCTGTGTTTTTTATGTGTGTTCTAAATATTCTTAGTCAGAGGTCCCAATTTATTGAAATCTCAGAAAAAATGTAAATGAGGGAGAGGCGGAGGAGTTGTTCATGCTTTGTGGTCTATTGGAAACAAGGGAAAGGATGTTGGACCTTGCAAAAAGGTTGTGACAAACTGGATTTCCACAGTGGCCACTTTTGTAGAACTGCTTTGCCTGCGGATAATGGCCATTCATGTTCAAACAGACACGAGCAATTGTGAATTGTGACGGCTATAACGAGATGCTCCTCTTAGATTGTGTCAGACAGAAATAGAGCTACAACAACTGGCAGTCGCTGATTTACAATCAGCAGATTGAGAGCAGGTTTGAAAATCCCTTTTCAAATTCATGACACATGCTATTCAGATGCATTATTATGCCAGGCTTTTTTGCAGTATTTTTTTTTTTAAAGAAGGAATAGCAAAAAGAAATAGCATCTTGAATCAGAATAATCTTTGAAACAACAACGTGCTGGTCTTTGTGTTAAAAAGCAAAACTTTGCAGATGTAACCCTTGGCGCCTACAACATTATGTTTTTTAATCCCTGGAAAAAATATATAATATTTTATGGTACCTGTGTGGAAAATGGTGACCTGTGGCTTTTTCTCTATTTCTCCTATTTTAAACTGTCAGTTTGTTAAAGCTACAGTAACTCAGTTTTCAAATAATAAAATATGTGATACCACTTATCCAATTTAGCAAATATGAACACAAAAATGGACATTTTCATACATATCCCTGCCTTCCTTGTAGTAACATTTGAACAATTGTTATTTAGAGGTTATAACTTAATGGGCTTATTCTATTTGCATGTCAGCACTACAATTAGATTAGCATCCCTTTGTAACTGCAGGGGGACCACGGGATAACCACATTTCAAGTGGGATGGCATTCCAATAGACCTCATCCTCATAACACCCATTTAGGGTAGACTAATCTTTTGATGACCCGCCCCCTTTCCTGCTTTGTTTCTGAATTATTCTACCACTGGGTCATGGGAATCTTTCAGGGAGGAGGTAGCACAGCAGGTTATATGGTCCGCAAAAGCCTATCTCAAGTTTGTCCACATTCCCAGCATCTTACAACAATTAGTATCAGGCCAAGCGTGACAGGAGAGAAAACCTCTGGAAGAGAGGCACAGTTTGTGATCCCAGTCTGAGTGCTTTCCTTATTATTGTCTAGAGGGCAGACTGAGTCATGCTGAACAAAGAACGTTAGAAAACAAACTACTGCAGATCTGGAGATTCCACTTATTACAGAGAGTGGTACAGTAAAGGCAATTTATTTGAGTTAATGGTTCAGTATTTGGTTTAGTTAACGACCAGGGTTATTTTATTATTTGTGCTTGTCAGAGAGCAACAAGATAGCAACACTTTTTAATGAGGGTTGTAGGGTAAGTCCTGGCTAAATCTACACACATTTAAACCTAGGGCAGTTGGAATCCTAAGGTTAGCCCCCAGTCCAATGTATAATATTAGTTCTGAGGGGCCCTTCATTCTGTGGCTGTTGCTGTTTAATTTTGACTTGGGTAAAATATGAGTTGATGACTAACGACCTGTCAGCACTTCCATCCTCTGTGGCACCACTGTTCATTCGCATGCTAACATATTAATGAGTCAGTCTTTTTAATGGGCCTTAATGGTGCACAGATGCATGCTCCTGCCAAGCATCAAGTCTTGCTTGAACCGTTTTCTGCCACTATATTTTATCTCTTTCTTTTTTCTTACAAAATACCCGTGTTTTTCCTCATAACAGTATTCCCTTAAACAGGTCACTGAACACCAACATGTCCTTATTTTGTTTCTGCTTATCTAGTTTGCTAGATTGACACATCGGGTGTAAAACATGTCTCCTAAAATTGACCTATGCCCAGTATGTATTCTAAAGTGTTTGAAAATCCCTGGTTTATTACCACTACCCATTAGTGTTAACAGTTATAATATTGTGTCTCTAAAGATGCCCTTAACATTTCTTGCTGTGGCTCCACATGGGAAGGGGTTGGGTATTTCACAGGGAGCCCCTGCTGTGGTTTAATAAGGATAGAATAGGAAATGCCACCATACTGTGGCTTTATAGCATGCTGCCCTGGTATATATGGGAATGGTCCTTCTGCTTTGGTAAATAAGAGTTATACTGGGTACTTAAAAATAGATTTAAAAAAAACTCCAGCAGCAAGGATTAGACAGTCCTAATGGGGGATTATTTTGAACATTTCTAATAAATAATTTCCCATTATGCTGCTAATACCGCGCCCTCTAATAAATGTTTTGTTTTAACAGCTACTGCCAGCTCAACTCAAAGCCTGAACATGCAGACTGGGCAAGCTGTGGAATCTCTAACTGTAGCTATTGTTATTGTGGGTTCCATGGGGTGTGTTACAACAATTATAAGCCTACCCCCAGTGTGAGGATTCAACTCAAAATGCTGATTAAAGCTGAAATGATTTCAGTCTGTCTTCTATATTTTTTAAGCAAATGGCTGTTGTAATGTGACTGCCTGCATGCAGTACAAACATATGCCATGAAGCTATTGCCTACCTGCAGTGTAATTCAGCAGAGTAATATCCTATGACTGGGTTGGGGTGCAGCTACAGGTGTAATGGTCTGTATTCAGGTGAAATTTTGTGAAAGGTTTACTGGCATTCTTCCCTTTTCCACACATCTCACCTGAAAAAACACATTCTGACAAGCAAATAAAAACAAACAAATAGACAAACAAATAAGCAAAACCTTTTTGTAATAATTTGGGTTTTAGTTGGAGAACTACAAAGAGAGACTTTGCAATAAGAGAACCTGTTTTATGCGTGTGTGTGGTATTTCTTGGAACGTAAATGCATAATCGTTCTATTCATCTGATTGCCAAAACATGGAAAATCCTGGCTAGAATCCTTAAGCATGACCTTAGGAAATAATAGCAATATCCCACCAAACTAACACCACAAACAAGTCAAGATCTGTATTGAACAAACATTTTTTTGTAGTTACTTTGTAACTATTACTTTCATGATAGTTATTCATATACATACAAAAAATAGCCAGAAAATGTAGATGATGATTTCTTCACTAGTCTTAAATTGTCATGATTTTACTTCAAATAAAATAAAAAATAAAAAGGTTTTGATTCATAGAGATTATGAATGAATCATATCTCTGTGTTATTGTAGCCAGCGCTCTCCACGTCATTCAGGAAGGCTGAAGTTTATTTAGGAGTAGGTGGGCTGTTGAAACCTTTAATAAATCTATCGCAATGAGTTCAATATTCTGCATTCTGGGATCTGCAGGGGGGAAAAAATATTGTCACTGTAGGCATTCTGGTTACTGTGCTGAGCTCTGCTATTGAGTTCCTGCAATCCGAGTACAGTCTAACAGATCAGGATATCAATAAGGTTTACTATTACTTTTACAACTTTCTACTGATCAGTAAGAAGAAAACTGAGATCTCTTGTCGATAAGGATATGCATGAAGCTGGTGCAAAAATCCTGCAACCCACCGAAACTGGAATATGGGATGGAAATACTGAGCAAAAAGATCCAATTATACAACTGATGCCACTTTTCCGTTTCATAAGTCTGCACTGACTAATAAGGTAGCTGAAAGAGTCAGCTGCAATAACTGCACACATTTCAAAGCCTTGTGTGTGTGTGTGTGTGTGTGTGTGTGAAGCCAGTTGTGCAATGTGATGTTTGAGTTGTTGGCGGCTGGATTCTTTTTTTTGTGTAATGTATGGTATGCAGACCAAAGGTTCAATGCAATGTCAAAACTGTGCATCCTCACATACTATAGAACTCCTTGGCAGCATATAGTCTATTCAGTTTGTCTGTCTGTTCTGCTGAGGGTCTAGTTTCTGTAGGCATCCTTGGTAAAATTGTAATTTTCCAATAGCATTTATTGGAAATAGACAATAGAGAGCTGTGTTATTTTAAGCTATTTTTTGCACTAATGTTGCGTGAATCCCTAATATATTTTACAGCCGTTCTACTTGGACTTTCTCTTATCCCCTGCCAAACATTGTAACAGATACTGTAGAAACTTCCTCAAAAAAATAAGACATTTACAGTTGCATGACAAAAAAAAAAAAAAAAAAAAAAAGGTTGTTGCTTCGTAGCTGATTGCTGTCAAAATAATCATTAAGGGTTCAAAGCAAATGGTTATTATCACATAGCAAGAAGGAATAGGCTCAGCTTTTAACATACAAATAAATTAGAAAGAGCAAAGAATACAGGTAAATGAAATACAAAGTGTTACTAGGTTAATTGAATTCCAGAAAGCTTCAGCTTTAGTTTTGAAACACTTGCAGCATGCGATACATGATAAATCATTCATTTGAAGCCAAAACATGCTTTTACTCAGTCACACCTCTAGTACTGACAGATAGGTATTCAATCAGAAGGGCATTGAGCCAATCAGACGCATTGTAAAAGTGTTAAATTGCACTGCCCATTAAGTCACATCTTTGTGAAATTAGCAGTATTAGTGTTTCTTGTTAATTCAGGAAGAATATATTTTAAATGCCATAGTCCTCAAACGAAGCAACCAAATGAACCCCACCTGTTTTTTTTTTTTTTTTTTTTTTTTATATACTGTTTTTACCACATGAGTTTGGACAGGTTGGGAATTAAAACCTGGACTGCAGTGGGTTTGTGGTGCCAGATTTCCTTAACCGTTACAGTGGTGTGCCTCTTCTTCCACTTCCAAAACATAACATCACTTGAATATAACATCTTGCTTTCAAATCCATTGCGGTTTTTTTTTTGTTTGTTTTTTTAAAGCTAGGGCTGATTAGAGAGATTGTTTTATTTATTTTTTTATTCGCGGTGTACATATAAATGGCATCCTGCACTGCACTAAGATGGAATACAAATAGTCTGAAAATATGCAATAAACTGTAAGCTCGGTAGACAGAGCGTTATTGATTTTGTTAGAGAATGCTGCATAATGATGCAGCTAACGATGTTACTCATATGCTGCAAATGACTTGAAAACCCTTTAGCTCTTTGATTCTCTGTGTCCAGCAGATTCCCATAATGTATGCTATTGATACTCTCTGTCTGATCTGAAAGGGTATGTTCGACTTTACATTTATTTTAATGTTTTCTGTTAGATAACAGCCTGGGAGGGTTTTGCAAGTCAGATGTTCCGCTATGATTAAGGTCAGAATCCGTGGTAATAAAATTCTTGTTAAAGCTTGTTACCTCCAATGCAGGTGGCCTGTTTTGCAAAACATGTTTCAGTCTATGTGTTGCTCCATACAAACTATCCACCAGCTCATACGAAAGAAAATATTGTAGAAAGTATACTCTCACTTGCACTCTAAAATTACCTGAGATAAATTATAACAGCGAATCTGTCAATGTTGATGGCCTCAACGAGCTGCCATAGATACGAACATTTACAATTCAGAGAGCAGGTCATACAATTCGAATTCGGAACCTTTTACATCAGGTGTCTTTAATTAAACTGCAAGAGCACTGTAGTGTGTGTTAATTACACTGTGAATACATCTGTTGGGTAAATAAAGTATAGCTACAAAAGTTAGCACACAAGCATGCAAGTGTGTAGTTGCATTGTATAACTCTGCAAGCGTCTGTGCAATTCCTGCACTGTATAGTTACTTAATGTAAAGTGTAAACCAAATCATAAATGTATATCACATCATGCCCTACAAATACAAAAAAAAATGAATTATTACTTTACTCTACCCCAACTGATTTTCAATTTACAGCTTACTGATTTTGTATAGTTATCTAGCTTCAAAGTACTCATTTTAGCCACACAAGCTACCTAAAGGCACTGGTGCTAAACCATTTATTATTAGACTGACATTTCATTAGAAACCGCTAAAAAAGTATTCACTATCTAGAAAAAAAAAAACATGTATACATTGTTTGTAACCTGCCTGCCCTTGACTCCTGCGGTGTGAACTTCCTGCTAATGTGTACTGCATGCATTTACTTGTTTTTTTTTTAATCACAGTGCTTATGATAAGGCTATATATCTGAGGGAAAATTAAATGTATTGTTCGTTTTGTGTATCATATTTCACCATACCACTTAATCAGGACAGGAGGCAACGCCGAAGAAATTATATAAAATAGATTAACCATGGCCCGCTGTAATTTAAACCTGTAGAAATCCAGACACAACAAGTGTATTGGTGTGTAATTTCATAGCCACTAAATTAGAATTTACTGCTTGTGTCGCTTGTATGTTTGAATTCCAGCACCTGTTAACTTCCAGAGCTTACAAGAGTTATTGTCATAACAACAGAACTCTTGTTTGACAAGCAGCACAATTAGTTCAAGTTTATTTCTAATTATTACTGACTAAAAGTGGGTTGCTTAGGCAAAACATGTGTTGTTTATCTCTGACCAAAAAAACAAAAAAAAAGACATTTGTGAAGGGGTTTGGACCATGCACCAAACACTAAATATCATTGTGTTATTAATTCATAACTCAACCAGTCTTAATAATGTTGTATAATGACTAGTAAAAATCTATAAAGTGTTAATAAAGCCTTTATAAATTACACTCTTTTGGGGGTGGAGGTGAAATTGTTAGGGGCTCAGACTCTCTAGGCCTTACCTGTATGCAAATACAAATGAATGCTTTGAATCCCCAGTGAATGCTTGAGCAGGATATACAGGTGTTGGATAGAGTCAGACAAGCCCCTGGGGCCCCTGCTGTCTTTGTTTTGTTACTCTCCCTTTCAGAGCTTCACTGAACCCACAGGTTCGCACTCCTGCTTTTGTTCATCGATGTGTTCTGATCATGTACACTTCAGAGCTTATTGTATACTAAAGGGCTTTAGAGGGTACTTATTCATTTCTCTAGAGCACACATGTAAAGCTAATGATAATATTCAATAGGATCAATGTCAGTGATCTATAGAGTCGGTAATAGACTGCTTTGAGTATCATATGAAACACAGCAATTATTGATTAGCCAAGAGGTCATCATCCTTGAGATCACTTGTTAATGGAACTGCCTCTGTTTATGCTTTGCACCATTTCTCACTTTTATATTACAGCTTGTTGCAGCCAGCCTGAATTACCGGTACTGTCTCCACTGGTAAGATAATCTGGAAAGCGTGATAATAGCCATACAGTCAGCATTTGTAGTGACCTTGATTACAGGTCAGAAAAGGTATCATGCGTATACAGACAAGTGTAGATCATTTGTAGTTCCTCTAATATAGGGTAACCATATGTCTCCATGCACACTAGGACAGTTTGGGACCGTTCAGGCATTCTGTTAAGTGTAGTGCTGTGAAAGGTACGTGAGACAGGTCAAATGCATTAGAATGCATTGTGATGCGACACAGATAAAATATACCAGAATGTAATGTGAGTTGAAAAGCCTGAACTGTAGCAAATACATGAGAGTATTGTATGTCTGGCAGTATGTGGCAGGGGTGCCTTCATGGTGATGTCAGACCAGGAAATGGACACACACAGGACTGCCAGGTGAAGCGCTGATGCGCCTATTTATTGTAAAATAAGTTTATACAAAACAAAACACTCAAAACAAAAGGCACGATAAACAGACAATAACACCAAATACAGCGAACATTAAACAAACAAGTATCGTCCTGGATTTAAAGCTAGTATGAGTAGCAATTGTTTATATCCTACTGTCTCGTTCTCTCGTTCCTCCTCTGAACACTCAACCCAGATTTTCACCTCTTTTATGCAGCTGTGCGTGGGCTCCATTGCCTGTTAATCATTCAACCGGGCCCAGGCACAGTCTGCACATGAACTACTTTGGCAGGAAAGGCAATCAATCATTCCCTGCCAACCTTAAATACCCATGCACAAATACATCCATTTTAAACACTAATAACACCACACTTGTGCACCAATAAATATATACATAAATCTGAACTAATAATAACACAAATACAAAATACATAGAGAGGCAGGGTATACCCCGCCACACAGTACTATAGTATAGCGTATAACGCTTTGGAATTACCCTATCATTATCATTTATTTCTACAATTGCTACCAGATTAATATAAATAGTTTTATATAGCCTTGGAATAAAATTATATTTGTCCTGTAGAATGCTCCAAACATATAACATTTATTATCAGCCATTATTGGCCTTGCAGAGCTCAATGCTAACTTTCCATTTTAAAGACTTCATTTAGGATTTATTGTGCTTTGGAAGAAAAGAGTATAGTCCAATTATGTTCCTTTGCACAGAATCAATAGAGCGAGGAACAAACTTTATAATCAAAAGTCTCTGTCAAATAAATTCTTATATTAGGTGTCTTCTTAAGCTTATTTTTTTTTTTTTTTGTGTGTGTGTGTGTGTGTGGGAAACAAGCACGAAGGTTGACACATTTATGTCCTTCTCTTTGTCTTAACTATCAAGACACACAAACATTGTTTAGCTGGCTTGAAGATGTGATAATATGAAACAGCGTCTCAGAAAAAACAACAGCTATCCCCACGGCTTTCACACCACATGCCACATCACAAGCAGGATTACGTTATCAGGACCTGACTGTGAGGTGCCACAGAGTCTTTATGATTATATTATCATGATAGATATTGGAAGATATTTACACAGGATAGATGCAGTGCCTTGTTATCAGAGGCACCCTGTTTTCGTTTATGGGGACTGCTACACTCGGTCGCACCAGTTTAAGTGTACAAAGTTAAAAGCATAAAGTGTCTATTTAGGTTACAACTGAAAGCCTCAGGTATCATGTAAAAGTGACCATGCTGGGAAATGAGCTTACACTGTAATATAGATGGTAGCGAAAATTAAATGTCTGTTTTAGTGCTGAGGTTTTTTTCCCCCATTCTGACAAAAATGTGCTAACCATTTGGAGTAAAAAAAAAAAAAACTATTCAGAATCAAGCCCAAAATATAGAAATGCATGATGCTATAGAACTCCTGAATGTGACAGGAAGAAGTGGCAACATTGAGACTCCAGTTGGTTTATATTATATTGCAATATGAAAGTCTTTAAGTATGTTACAAGCACAGTAGACATTCAGCAGATTGAGCGTGTGGAAATTAAATGCCCTGGTTTAAATTAAATAATAATAAAAATGATGTTAGAGAAAGGAAAACTTTATGTCATTGATTAATCCTCACACTAAGAGGAATTTTGGGAAGTTTCAAAATGAATAGACTACACATGTAAAAACATGATGGCAGCACTGACAATAGCCATCTGGTGAAAGGGAAGACATTAATGTATTTCTTTCAATAGGAGTTGACAGTCTTTAAGAATATCAACCTTGATAAAAAATAAAATTATTGCAACTAGATCTATTGTGCATAAACCATGTACCTTCAACCTTAGGAATGCATTTGAACCGCGATGGTACATTTTTCAATATTATTTCTGCACCCTATCCTTTATACCCCAAGCAGAGGGCCATGATTCCTTTTCTTGCTACTCAAAGTACACATTTCTATGCACAGATGCCTTGACTGCCACTCTTTGTTCTTTGGCAAGCTCCAGTTTTCCTGCATTCCTCAACAGCCGACAGTTCTATTTTCCCTGGCACTGAAAGCCCCCTGCAATGTCCTTCAATCAGTGGAAGACACAATAGTCTCTAGGAGAGAAAGAGTTTCATTTGTTTCTTTGGAATCCAATACTGTAGGAACAGAGTCTCGTCTGGCCCTCACTTCGCTCAGCGCAGGGTGCTGAGGACGTGAAATCCTAATCAGAAACAGATGCTCTTCCCAGTGATATATAATCATCACCTCCTGCATAGACAAAGGGAAAAGAAAGCATACTAAGACTGGTGTTACTAGTTGGATCTCCACATTTCCTTTGGTCTCCGCTGTTTTTTTTTTTCATTTTTTTTTTCTCTAAACTCAAAGTCCTTGATATTTGCTCAAAGAAACAAGGCGAATAAGAACATTATTTCTTGGCAGACTTCAGTTCACACTGCATTACTCTCAGTACAGTGAAATTAAATGTATATGGCATATAAAATGGAATGGCAGATAGATTAATAGCTGAGAGTTAAAAATAAATGTATGCTTCCTGTTTACCTTTTTTGTCTTTCATCTGGAACATGTCAGATGTTGGTATACCTGCTCAAAATAAAAATAAAAACCTCACAAACCCTGTACTGAAATACATGAATACCTGAATTACTAAGCAACATTTTGAATTGGCAAAATGTGGCAGTGGGAACACTTTGCGTTCACTGAAACTAGAAACCCCGCCCAGCTGGCTGATAAGAAAACATAGGCCATAAATAATGAACCTTCAAGGCAGGCTATTCAGTGTTTGTCGCTGTCTCGCTGTTCCTTCATAAGCCAGGGCTGTTTAACTGGTTTCTTTCTCCACTTCTAACCATTTAACTTGACCCAGACCTGAAGATCTTTCTTGGATTTCTTTCCATTGTGCTGCTTTAAATAATAAAAGTTATTCTTGGACTGCACTGCTTTAAATAATTAAGTTTCAGATCAGGCATGTAAACTTTCACCTACCAGCTTTATCCATAAGAATGCTTTTTAAATTCTGCATGAACATAGAAGTTATGCAGAAGTTATACAGTACATAGTGGGTTGCATCAATGTTGAATGCATCTCAATCCAACCCCTTACACTTAGCTGTATATGAACTCCTGACTTGTTGAGACCCCTGACCTATGAATTACCAGCCAAAGGAAATGGGTCCTTCCCCTTTCAAAATACATCCCATTTGAATTTTGAATAATCTTTACATCTGTAGACTGATATGCTCTGGTTAGGGTTCCTTAAGAAGTTAAAGGAGCCAAACAACACAGCCTGTAATCATATAGCCATAATTACATGTGGCATAAATGTCAAAACCATCTCATTATGTTCTTGCTGATTGACATGGTGTCCCTTAAAACATGTCAACATGCTTTGAGGGTTGATGAAAACAAGAACCTTCCCAGGAGAGCATGAGATTTAAGCCACATGCATAGAAGGCAAACAAAACCCAATTCAGGTTGGAAATTCCAGTCAGCTAAAATGCAGAATGTTTGTGTTAGGCTCAGCAGTGTTTTGCAAAATGATTTAATTTAGGCTGCAGAGTGTCTTCATGGCATTAACATTTTTGGATTTGCTACTCCTATTCTGTGATTTAAACACGAATTTCCGACCGACCATAACAAAAAAAAAAATATGTTAGAATTCTTAATTGCTAATGTGTTCATCTAGCTGGCTTTGAATTGTTTTCCTTTTTTCTTATTGCACAGAAGTGTATTCCACGTTTTTATACACATTCCAAAACGTAATTAATTTTCTGTATTTAACAGCTTTTCTGGCTTGGATTGCTGAGACAGAGGAATATCATTTCCAACGGGGAAAACACATTAAACATTTAACTTTTATGTTAGTCCATTTTGCAGTAGCACAAGGCCAGCTAAAGACAGTGCTTCCAACATCCTAATCCTATGTGTTATGTTCCACTTAAAAAAGAATTTATGAACGGAAGGAGGTCCATTTGTGCTTACCTGATTCCTAGTAGCTGATTGATCTCAAAACTTTTGTCAAATAGAGATTAAAAGGATCCCAATGATTTAGCATCAACAACGTGATTCTCTGTGTAAAAAAGCTTCTCCTACTCTGTCCTATAAGTCTGTCTCCACTTATTGCTTTAATGAAGGATGGGAATGGATTCTGATTATAAACCCATAAAATAACATGCACTGTTTATACCGTGAATCTGCATTCACTAAGCAGATTTAAAATAATGACATCATTTTAAAGCACCACCAGCAGAGTACTTAACCTGTCATTAATTAATCCCATGCATGCTTAATCTATACATTGCAACCGATAATCTAATCAACAATGATTTAATGATTTTAAGAAGCTTTGCAGTGCTTGATCTGTTTGTTGCGTGCAAACTGGGCTGGCTGTTAAGGGAATCGCGAAACTATTACTTGCGTGTGTTAAAGGGGATTTTTGTTTATTTCAGTGAAACTGAAAATCTCTCACTTCTGCAGATAGGCCACTATGGATCTACGGTGATGCCAATGATTGTGCAAAGAAACTTGTATTGTTACTTTTAGATTAAAAATGGATCACTCTTGCCGTTTGTTGTCGATGGTGCTGTTTAGTCTCTTCTGGCTCAGAAACGGTTGAAGGTCAACATTTAATTCCACATAAATAAAATATTCAAAATAATAAATTCCACACAACAATAAAACGTTATATTTAGAGTGTTGTGAAGGTAAACACAGTTGCTCCACAGACACTAGAACACTGTACTTAAAAATAGGATTGAAATCAGTTAAGACTCACACCTCTAACGGAGCGACAACGAATAAAAACAAATAATAACCCTACGTGTTCCACTAGATGGTACTAAAGTGTCGTTTTCATGGGTCAATGTTGAGTTGCAGGGTGTTTGCAGTCCCCAGAAACAGTCTTCTTGAAATGCCGTTCACTCTGAACGTCCACCTCTTCCTCTGCAATCTAGATTGTTCAGGTGCTGAGGTAAGAACATAACTGACATTGTTTTTATTTTTATTTTTATTACATGAGAGTAGCTGTTATTTATGGGCTTGGCTTTCACCAAGATAAAAGGAGATAATACTGGTGGGATACCACTGTAATATATGAGCCTTCAGGGCTTTTCATCCTGGTAATGTGGATTTCACCCCCACCAAAACAGAGGACCCCTGGTAGAGACTTCTTCAACCAGCTGGAGCTCACCAGACAGTGAGGACAGGAATGGATGATATTTTACACCCCAGGCTCTATGCTTTTAACATGTGTTATTGGGCTGGACTGGTGTTAGTCTGATCTGATCAGTTTAACTGTCATGTGAAAACACACATTTTTCATAGACTGGGTTTAGTTTTTTTTTATTTTTATAAAGTGGTATTTTACCGGGTGTTAACAGCTTAGTCCTAGGGAAAAACTGGTGGTGGCATTTTAAAAAAAAAAAATATATATATATGTTAATTATCTATGCTGTACAGTAAATTGCTCCTATTATAGAGAAATAGGAGAATAGATTGCTCCATATTACAGAAAGAGCTTATGATGATTTGGAGTAAAGCGCTTTGAGAATCCAGCTCTAAGTGTAAATACTAATGTAGTAAATACAATAGTTTTTTTTTTTATTATTTATTATATGTATGAAAGGGCCTTAAAATTGAAATTTCTACAGCAATAAATGGGAGCTTTACAAGACTGAACCCAAATTGTTGCTGCAAAAAATAAAATCTTGAAGAAAAAAAAAAAACGTATGTAGTGTTATTTCTTACTAGTTTTTTTTAATAACATTGTTCTTTCAGAATAAACTGCCTATATTCACTGGAGACAGAGCACTTGTAAAACCATATATGCTGCTGAATGGATGCAACATCCAACAGCCCAGATGAAGATGAATGTTATTAAGAATACAAGTACGAATCACATGACTGCACAATAAAGGCAACCTTGTGCTGTTGAATTTACCCCAGATGATTCTAATTGCTATCTACAGTACACTATGGCTTTGCTTTTCAGCCTAAGGTTCTTTTCAACATTTTCATCTCTGCTGACCAGGGGCGAGTATTACTGAGCGTATATTTTCAAAGATGTAATCATTTAGTAAATGCCGTACATGAACGCTTCCTTTGTTTCTGGATAGTAGATCTGTGAGTACCATTTAAATTGTGCACAGCCAATAATGACAGCTTCTCTTTTTCTTGTTCCTCAGCAGCATGGTGTTATCAAGCCACTAACGCTCTCAATACTTGAGAAGTCTGTTGAGCAGAGTGGAAATGAAGCTTGCTCACTCAACCCCAACAAGCATTATTATCTCTGCGTGCTTTCTGTTCACACATTTTCCACCATTAAGAATTCAAACGGGATGTAAGAACATTAAAGGTTCCATCAGTACGAATGCATTTTGCATGAGGCCTGTCCAGCAATGCTGAAATAATTCGTAACCAAAATCAGATTCCAAATATAAATGTCTGACATGAATATATCTGATACGAAGCTCCCTTTCACAAAATGTATTTTAAAAATGCAGTCCAAGGCATGAAATGCAGCTAACTACACCTCATTCCACCCAATTAAAGTTACAAATATAGCCTCAGGCAACTGCATTACCTTATTTCATCTTTTTGAACCAAGCTCCAACTAAACACTTGGTTTCCAGGCTGCTGATATAATATGCACATAATCACTTCTACATTTAAATGAGATCTAATACATTTCAAATTGTGCCCAGATCGTATCTGGTCTTGATTTCATTGCATTGTGCTAAAAGTAATAGTGTGTATTTTCAATTCTGAACTGTAGCCCATTTTTACATTTTCACACACCCCCCCCCAAGCTATTTATCTGTCTGAAAATGAAAATGAAGAAGATGATGATGAGGAGGAGGCTGGGCAGATTTTGACATATTAAATGTCCACTATGTATTGTAAACCAAGCCAATTACAACCAAGGCCAATTGCAGTTAGTTTGGAATCTAAATCGCTGAAGTAGACTAGCAGTGCCTCTATACTGGAGGTCTTTAATGCACGTTTAACTTTATTTATTTATCTATTTATTAGGAATATTTACACAGGGAAAACTTGGACCCTGTGGCACTTGTAGATCATGTGGATATATAGCTGCAGTGCATAAACATGTGGAAATGTACACAGTACACCTGAACTAGGACTGACATTTAATTGTGACATTGCTATCTTAATAGTGATTGTTCAGTGACATCATTAGAATGTCATTTTAGCCATGTTCTCTTTGACAATAATCAGCACCATAAACAATAAGCACATCATACCCATGCAAATGTTTTATGAATGCTCAGTTTGCCTGGTATTTTTCATGTTTACCATGCTTTACCCATGCTTATATTCTCTGCAGCACACCCTGAAACAGCTGCCATTCTTCTTGCAAACCCTGGCACACATGCAGTCTGTAAGTGGAAAGCATGGGTATCAGTGAAGGGTATGAAAAATATGCATGCCATCCAAAATAAATACAGTAAAGTGTTTTGAATTTCTGACTGCATGCTGCTGGTACAGGACATTCCTATGAATTTCCTTCTTGGAGTGCCTTAAAAATGGCACAATATATACAGTATGTGTAGCAGAAACTTTAAAAAGATGTTAAAAAAAAAAAAAAAAAGTTTTCACCACTAGCTGCTTTGCAGAGCAATCAGAGATAATAGCCGCTTGCTGATCGATATGTTGTCAAAAGAGAAATGCTGGATTAGTGCCTAGCAATGTCTAAAAATGTCAACAAAGAGAAAGGTTAAATGCCATTAAGTCTGTGTATGATTGGCAACATTTTTGCCTCCAAGGTTAATAATAATAACCTTCATGTACACTTCCAGAATTAAAAAAGGCGCAGGAATTGTATGCAGTAGCGTTTCTGATATACTGAGTTTGCAATCCAGTGTACTGTACTATAGGTGTGGAAGGGTTCTTAGAGGCACTCATCGTGGATTGCATGAAATGTAACTGACTGTAAAACACACATCTGTGAAGATAACGAGCCACACTTAGCAGCCACAACTTGAAGGTTTTATTTGATGAAATGGATATAAATACCTTCTTGGAGGGGGTGGGAGGGGGTGAGAAGGCTGGGAACATCAGAAATCATTTCCCATTCAATCCAGGTCTTAAATTTGAGGGGCAAGTAAAGAAGAGCTCTCTAACCACCACTAGCTACGATGAAACGGACAAACTTTTTCTTTTTGTTGGCAAAAGAACAAAAGCTCCAGGCTTGTTTTTCTCTTGGAAAGCTGGGTTCAGTTTCAGTAAGAAAGCCAGCTGGGATTGTCTGTGAGCTTGACTTGCCTGGGTGTAATCAAACTTTTCACAGCTAGGTGCCACAGTGCTTATAGATGCTGCTAATCTTTCAACTTCCCACATTAAAAAATCACCTTCCTGAATTTTATGAGGTTTTTACATTTAGGATGACCGTGGGAATGTATGTCCAACAAGACATTTTTGTACTGCTTTCATTTCCATTACAATGAATTCTGGTACCTGTCTCTTTTCTTTAAGATATGCAGGACTATAAATACCAGAATGCAGTGCAATATGAGTTAAAAACTGTCCAAACTGGAGTCATCTCTGGAGTTAAATCCTAGTGTTTCTTCTGTTCTGTTTCTGCAAAATACATTGCAGAAAAGGCTGTACAGATTCACCATAAGAAAAGACAGGGGAGTTTTGTTCTTCTGTGTTCTGAAGATTAAAGAATGGACTGTAATTGCTGAAAGCTAATTTAGAAACATGCTTCCTTTGAAATGGCAATCATGGATTTAAAACGTGACCTGAATATAGCTTGTTTTGTTTTTCATTTTGAAGAATCAAGAAAGAATTAGCTGCACAGCAGTTACCAGATAATACCAGTCAGCTACAAGTTCACACAGTGTGAAGTTAAGTGTCTGGCCAGGGTATATAACTGACAAACAGCTGAATGGCAGGCTTCTGGGACATGTGTTTTTTTTTTTAACGTGATAATTTCCAACCTTTTTGCTGTGCTTGAAAAAAAATGAGAGGAACTTTCAAATGGAAGGTCAATCTGTAGGCCACAGGGTCAGGGAAGGTGAAGTTCACTTTTCACTTCACAGGGTCCTGTTACAAAGACGGAATACAGAGAGGCCCAGATTGCATGTCAAAGCTGTAGATTGAAAGGTTGTATGTCAATGATGAGCAACACAAGATCCACATTTGCAATATAAGACAAAACTAGAGCAGAAAGAAAGAATTAAAGAAAGTGCTCGTTTAATGAAAACATTGAAAACAGATGCAAGGACAACTTTCACCCATGACACAATCGAAAGTATATTGAGGACTAGTTATCACAGCTGTAGGCCCGTCCTCCATTTTTGTTGTGAATAGAAAATACTGTTAGTGCTACACAACTAGTAAGAAACATGCTTGGCTGAAATGTAACTTTGTTCATTAATTGTTCCTTTGCAATGATATACTGTACATGCCATGAGTTTATCTTCAGTTTTAAAAGATGAGGGATCTTGAAGACACTGAGATCTATATGTATAAGAATTAAGATTGGGTCACACTTTAGACTCCAACATAAGTTGAGGGTCTCCGACTCTTTGCGACACTCCTGTGACGTGTGTCTTTTTTGGAAAGTCATACAGCCTTTTCTCATGAGTCTGTGACCTGAAATCGCATAGGGTTGGATAATGTTGAAAAATGTTAACATTTTTTGCATGGTCAGAGTGAAGCTGCACAGCTTTCCTAGCTGTCTGCACTGGACGTATCTGCGACAGAAGTATGAACCAGCCCTTAGGGTTATTTCTGCAGGGTTATTTTGTTTTCAGGGATGCTTGCCAATTGTCCAATACATTTGTCGAGTAAGCTGGTCTGTTGAGGTCAGCACCAGCTTTTAACTTTGATCACTACATTATTTAAACAGGTCATTTTATCGTGCATCTACAGTATTTGGGGAAGCAGACCTGTAAATAAGCCCTCTGGGGTACACACCTGTTGGAGTTTCTGTTGCAGCTGCTGGAACTCACTTGCTGATATATTTCAGAAGATTTTGTCTTTCTTACAGCTGCTGCTAGCAAAAGAGTATTTTTTTCTGCTTTGGGCATTATGTCCACCCTGTCTATTTTGAATATCTAAACAGCGGTGGAGCTAAATACCACTGCCCTATAACTTGGATACCAGATCTACAACACATTGTTTTCCACTGTATCTTTATTGCATTGGGTGAATAATCTGTACCAGAGAAAAAATCTCACCCTTCAAGGAAATATGCAACATACTTAATAACAAAATTAATAATTTCCAAGGAGAAAAATGATATGATTACTGACTGTTTATCACCAGTATCATATTTTATTTGGGAGCCTTGTTGGTTAATATAGTCTTTTTAAAGAATGAACTTCTCTGGCTGTACAAATAGATGTGGTTCTCAGAACTGCCTTTAAGCTTGTAATGTTTAAACAGTAGGCTTTGGCAACTGGCACAGTCTTGGAGCACTTAATCCCTAATAAAGTCCTCTCAAATTCCCATGGTATCTTGGTTCTTTCCTCTGCCATATGATCTAATTTCTCAGAATCATTCACACATTTTAGAGGAAGAGACAAACTTTAATTTGCTGACAGTGTTGTTTTTTTTTTTCTACCAGTGAGAAAACCACCCAGATGGGAAAGCCCTTGGATTATTTACAGACCAAAGAAGACACGTATTGACAGATGTGGGTGCATTGAAAGGCATATTGTATATGACTCTACTATTAACTGAAAATTCAGCTGAGGTTTAGTTTTCATAGTTCTTTAAACCGGTTCCTAATGAAGTATTAAGGTTTGTTTATACAGAAACAAAAGCATAGTGTATGTATATTAAAAGAAATATATAGAGTCCGCAGAAAAAATACTGATGTGCTTATCACATCCTGCTAAATAAGTCCATAGTAGGCGTTTAGACTACATTTACCATCATTACAGGTATAGTAAATGAGTATGTTTGCGCAGTTTGCCATATGCTACTTTATTTTTGTCTGCCAAAAGAGCAAAAATAAAAGTTTAATGAAATATTGAGCAGAGACAAAATATAAATATTCATAGCACTTACAAATAAGGCTATGCCTATACTGTGCTATACTACTATACTGCTATGTATCTCTCAAACAGCCAATAATAACACACGCATATTTCTTTTACTTTCTTTTTTCTTTAAGCCATTTCAATTGAACCACTTTTTGACTGGTTTCAGCTTTTCAAAGGCAGGATTCCCCCATAGAGCAAACACAGCCCCTACTGTTTTGTGTTTTTTTTCTCCCAACACTTAATACATTTGTATGGTTTTATGCATGTCTGTATATATAGTTTTCCCTTTATATGTCAGTGTAAGCTTTTTTTTTTTTTTTTAAACCAACATTCTTACAATAATATGCTACTTTTTAAATGTGCACAGCATCTACAAGAATGTGTATCCCATCAGCAAAGCAAGGAATGACTGAATAACTACTGAGAGTGAAACACAGCAGGTCATGTGTGTTCACTTTTCCTGCTTTCATGAATTAATCTATTTTTTTTTTTTATTTTCAGGGTAAAAGCACCTGAATGATACCTGTAATGCTCTTAACAGAGACACACCACAGGGCCCAATTATGACAACTTGAGAAGAAGAAGGATACGAAAAAGAAAACGAATCTAGGTTTCGTTTTCTTCCAGGGAATGAAAAGACCGCAGTTCAAACGTTATTGCAGGTGTCACTATTGATATCAAAGGTGCATATCAAAGCATTCCAGCAATCTGACTGGCATGCGTTCTCTCCTGTGAAAACGTGACAAATGCAGCCCCCTGCTGTGTGTGTGTGACATGCCACTGGCATCCTGAAAAAAATGAACTTGTCTTACATGACCCTGCAAGTGCCATCTCTTGTCTTTGGGCTTTTCAGACATACTGTAGCTCTTGTGTAACTCTTCTGTTAGAAAAAAAAGATGCAGGAGCTCATCAAAGCCCACATCAGACTCTTGGTTCTGTATTTTATTAACAGGACCCACACTGAAACACAGTGTGATTTGCCTTGACTGATCCCGATTTCATGTATGCATTATGGATATGGATATGTGCTTTCCAAGAGCAGAATATATTTATACCTGTGGCATCGATTTACCATTCCACCAGTCTGCTGCCCTAACAAACTCTTTTCAGAAACTATTAAGCTTTGTCATACTTATCAAGCTCTCTGCTGCCACCTTGTGCACACAGTGTATTCTATCCAAATATCCCTTAAAATGCATTATCATGAGAATAGCACTTACACATCACAAGGAAGCTGGATTATATTTGCATATAATACATACATCTTAGGAGGATACCTTCGTTTTACCTCCTGTCATGCCCGCTTAAATCTGTAATGTCATCAGCTAAATAAATTAACTATAAATCAGGAGATGTAATGATTAACAACTGGGTTATATGTGCATGGCCAAGAAATCCATCCTAAACTTATCTGCAAGCCATGCAGAGTTATACCTGTATCATTAATGATTCTATTGCATGACCAGTATTAGATTCTATTGCATTTCCAGTATTAACTTTACTTTACACATTTTTGAATAGGTTTTGTTAATGAAAACATCAGTTTGTATCTGAAAACCCATGAAATGTTGTCATGATAATGGACAATGATGCCTGTAAGTGGACTGGAACTATAGAAGAAGGAGCAAGATAGTTTACTAGCCTCTCCTGTCTTTCACATATGAATCCGGCACAGGTCACAAGTGAAGGGAGTTTGGAGGGTCACAAACAAGCTCACCTGGGTATTTGAGAGAGGCCCAGGACTAAAAAACAGAACGTTGCAACTTGTTTTATTTAGAATTTGGGTGGATGGGTAATGCCTTCCAGCCCCACTTCCTGTATCAGATCTAATGTTAGAAACCAGAAGCAGATGCCACGGTTTCCCCTTTTAATAGAACCCTGTGAGTCACAGAATTTCTGAGGGGTAGCAGCAGCATTAGCATGTCAGGAGAGTGGTGTTTATTGAAACTGTCTAACGTCATGCATAATATAATCACGGGGGACTAAAAGGTGTTGCACGTGATCGATGTAAAACAGCTTTTGAAAACATGAGAAGATTTAAAGGAAATGAAAAGGAATACTTTTATTGCGTTGAAGAAGTGCGTTAAAAGCTGTATTAATACTCGCTTGAATAAAAGTGTTTTAACTGCTCTTGCAACCCAGTGCGAGTGAATTACAACAGTAGTGGTACCATCTTTTTTCAAGGTTTCACTAAACTAAAAAAAACATTTCAATAATCTTAATAGAATATAGTACACTGTGACTTACTCATTTAACAACATGCAGGATCAAAGCAGGTTGGAGAAAGGTGAAGTTCCTGAGCTGCCAGATGCATTCGTTCCAGTACATTTGAACGGCATGATCCTTAGCCTTTAGGGGGGACACATTTCTGCCACATGGCTTTAAGAGCCATTCGGCCCAGTATTCATAGAGTATAGAATAGGGTTTCAAAGGGTTTCCACAGAGGCAACTCTTTTTCTTTGATGCTCCATTTAATAGAGTGTCAATATTTGTTATTTATTGCCTAAACATTACATGCACCCAGGAGTCGTCACTCAGGGACGGGCGGGGTATTTGCTGCACGCTGAGTAGTATTTAACAGTGTAAATCTGACACTTCATTTAGGCAAATGAAATGAGTGGATCACCTGCTAACATAGCAGACTTCACAGTAGAACTCAATTGTGGTTTTCCCATTGATATAAATCCACCTTGTTTCAATTATACTGGTTTATTCAACAATATTTTCTAAACACCCTATGTATAAGCATTTATGAGACAGCTTAGTGGAAATAAGGTCTGTGTGTGTAATTTTTTGCTTACTGGTTAGAGTCTCTGTTTACAGACCAGAGGTACAGTACAGAACATGTACATTGCTTAAAATAAACTACTGCCAAATCAATATTTCCTGTAAATATAATGTTCGATAAAGGGCTTGGTGCCCCAATACTGTCCCAAAACTAGTTGGAGGAAAGTGTAAGTCTCAAAATAGAGAATACTAGATACAGTACAGTTACTGATAGTACTAAAATAATCAAATTGTCTTCTCTTTTTTTAACCAATTGCCAGTTCAAGCTGTGCAGTTTTTTTTTTTTTTTTTTTGTTTGTTTTTCTTTCTTCAGAACTGGTAAGGTTTGATTTCATATCCATTTCATTAGAAATCAGATATTTCACTTTTTTTTTTTTTTTTTTTTTTTTTTTTTTTTTTTTTTTAGACAAACAAACTGCATCCACATTCACAGTCATTTTCCGATCAGTTTCGGATTACTTTTTCAGTTTGCTGATTGTACGCACTGCTAGGGAGCAATACTGATTCCATATTTTATTCTCACATTAAAAGTAATAAACAATAGATATTGTTATATAAAAGGACATGTTTTTCTTGTAACAGAAAACAAGTCTCTGACATGTTGTAGCATGCATGGATCATCTAGCACTGATCTTTGTGGATAATACATTCATGAGACCTTTTAGTAAGTCTCTATAGTGGCTTTGGAAATTGAGCTCTGGAGTCCCATAAGACCTTGCAACCTCACATCAGGTCATAATTATATCTATTTAAATCCAATTAACAGCAAAAAATAAAAATTAATTAATTTTAAAAAACCATCTTTGTTGCCCCATAAAGAGAAAAGGTTTACAGACTGAACTGCCTGCAACCCGAATACAACTTATTGACACATGTTTTGTCATTCTGAACATTGCAATAAATTCATATATTAGGAGTTCAAAAGTCCCTTGCCAGTTTACAGATCACAATGGAGAATGTTTACATAGCTGCTCAATTCCTCATAGGAGCTCGGTGACTATAATGTGTTTCCAAATGCTTTCACTGAATTTCTAAAACTACTTTTCCAGCTGCCACCGTGATTGGCTTAAAAGCGACTTGAAATCAGACTTGGTCATTCCTATCAATTACAATTGTGGGCTGCCGGAGCATGTTCTCTACCATCTCGTTGATGGTGAAAGTTACTGAATGAGCATTTACGGTAATATGAAGGACAAGAAGCGGCTTTTAAATCTCTGAATGTAGAAAAAAATATATATAGGCTGAACTCAAAGGCTGGGAATATATTCTACTGTCAGGAAAATATTGGACGTTTTATTTACATGTTTATTTACACAAATAAAACAAACAAAAAAAAAACATTCAAACCAAAAATAACAAATTCAGAACAAAAATGATGAGGGTGATGGTAAATATTACAATCCTATATAAAGTTTATTATATTTATTTATTATTTTTAATTATTTTATTATATTGGGGGGGGGGGACTGCTGGTAAATTATGTGGACACTAAAAAACACCAATAAACTTTGCTAGGAAATACCATCTATGTATTGTCCATTAACATTCTATATATTTCTACATACTGTAGAAAAGCGTCCCTGAAATTTGAAGCAACAATGTAGAACACATTTTATTCTACATTTTCTAGAAACGTGTAGACTAGCGTCCTCTCCGCTTTACGAACTAATCTAGTATTGTTGCACCATAAACACAAACATACAGTTTTAGTGAGCTTGCATTATATTGTAATGCACAGCTACCTGGAAAAAAAAAAAAAAAAAAAAAAAAAAAAAAAAACTGCAGGCACTACTTTAATCCATAAGATGGCAGCGTAATCCTTTTCTTCCTTTTAAAAGGCCACGGTCTGTAGGTTGTGTGTTTTGGTGCTGGATCTTCATTTACTGGACAAGGAGTCACTCTTTTACTAATTGATTCTTTTGAATCAGAAAAACAAACGTGCTAAAGTCAATCAGGTTTTTCGAGATACCAATGCTTCTGAACCTATGCACGAATGTGATTTAAACCCTAGCCCAACGTAGAGGATTTTGGAATCGATTCCTTGCATAGCTTGAACCTGATCAGATTGTGCGTAAAGATGGAAGTCTGTTTTTTATACTCTTTGTTCCTTGACCAAATTGCATGTGTTCTGACTGCCGCACGATATTCGTTGACCCCTTTATTAACATCATTAAATGCAATGGTAGGAAGATGTTTGCAATACAGCAGGGTTATGAATGGTAGTAATAGTCTGCCTCTGTTATGCCAATACTTACTGAAATACATGCATGCGGTATCCTAGAAGTAAACATGCTTTTTGTCTAAATATACTATATTACTGATATGGCCAGGAACTGTCAGTGTGTGCTCATAATGCATATCTGAGTGTGTTTGCTGCTAACAGTTTTATTTGATCTGTTGGGGTTTTAACATATTATACTCAGCTGGATATGTGCACTTAGGAGCTCATTATTTTGTCGTTATGACCATGTAGGATTTCATTATATCATTATATGCACTTAGCCTGTCATTATTCAGGCTTATATAGCCATCTCACTAAGAACAAAATACACTGGCCATTTCTGCGAAGAATGTGCTTGTAAAACTAGATAATACACTTTTGTTTTAGGGATCTCTTATTAGTGGTTATATAAAATCCGTGTTATTAATTATGCTATTAAAAACTTTCGATAATGGTTAGGTATAATTCTTTAAACTCTGAAACAAACCACTTAAAATTGCTCCCTCAATTAAACTGTCCAGTATTTGTAACTAGATATGATATTTATTTTAGCTGACCATTTCCAGTTGTTTTTATTAGTGCTGTTTACTCAAGTGAAAAGTTTATTATTAATGTTTTTAATTATGATTTTAGTGAGACAGATACGCATGCAAAATGTTTCCCCTCAAAAATAATGCTCGTAGATTCTTATATAAGCTATTAACTGATAAAGGTGAGCATAGTATGTGCTCAATTTCTTATGTACAGTATTAATATTCCTACAATTAGCGAGTGAAATTGTATTTTCAGGAAGGTTATAATGCAGCCACTGGTGTTACTATAAAAATCTCTTTGTTTAAAGATCATTTACGAGCTATTATATTTTAGTACCGTATCAGTACTGTTAGGTTTTTATTGAAGCCTCCTTGACACTGTGACCCCTGACATGTGAACTCTGAATATCCCCTTGTGTAGTTTTCATCGCACAGCGTTACATGTTCTGGTCTTTCTTTTTCATCTGTGACATTATTGAACTGCTGCATTGCTCTTTCATGACCTATTTACTTAGGTGGCTGCTGGAAATGGTAATCACTTTTTGCTTCATTTCAGATGTAATTTATGTGAAAATCTCTTCACTGATGGGAAAGCACGTCTCATTCCAGTAACAATGATGTAACCCAGGCAGCCTGAGATCTGTGGCTGAGGACTGATGCTGCAGGATAGAAAGGAGTCATGACTCAGGAGTTTTCAGGGTCATGTAGCTGAGGATACTGCAGAGAAATAAAGATCATATGTGTGTGTGTGTGTGTGTGTGTGTGTGTGTGTGTGTGTGTGTGTGTGTGTGTGTGTGTGTGTGTGTGTGTGTGTGTGTGTTTGTATTCACTAAAAGAGGGGAGTCTGAATTGAAGCTGCATCCTTCATCCTTATCTGTAATACTGTTATAATGACAATGATTAGGTTTGTAAGGTAATGTTGTATTTTACTAGAATCTTTCATTTATATCCAATCATTCAGCGATTTTAGACATATCTTGCCCTGCTAGATGTAATCGGGTTTTACTCTATAGCAAATAGAAAACCTTAAGGCTATATAACAAAAGAAAATGAATTAATAGTAAATAATGTTTAATAGGAAATGCCACAGTCATGCTATAAAACTGGATTCCATTACTGATATACTGAAGCCCTAATAGCATCTGTTGTACTTTTTATAGAAGTGACCTTGCTTACTGACATACAGTACAGTACAGCAGAAACCCACCCCCTTTCCCTTGTTCACAATGAAGAACCCTATAAAAAAAAATCTGTTCACATTTCAGTGCAATACAGGTCTCACACCTTCTTTCTGTTTTATTACATCACAGCTGTCTTAGTCATAAGACATTGCTGGTATTTCATGTTTTATGGTATCGCTGATGCTTGGGTGTGAAGAATTTCAAGGTCTAACACCGATTGTACCGAAAGAAATGCTTAAACGACAAACAAGAGGGAATGTGGAGCGGATAAAATATCAGAGGTCCAGGTTTTTATACTGGAGAGGTGGAGGGCTGTCTGTTACTCCAGATGCACCTCTTAGTTCTTTCTTATGTGACTATTCTACTACGATCACCAGTGTATCTAGTAATAGGTAAACAGAAAGAAAATAAATCTGCCAAAATCATATTTACTGCATATTAAAATTCTTGATGCACTTTCCTTGAAGGATATTAATATTTGTTGGCACTGTGTTCTCATTGACCTTTAAAATGTATTAATATGCATGGGTTCTCGCTTTGCTTCAGTGTAGAAGTTATTTCAGCGTAAAGTCATCATCTCCTGCCTCAGCTTCTTCTTTATTGCTAGATAACACCCTCTATTGAATTTACTGAGGTGATTGTCATCATTCAGCAGCCCCGCGCTGGTTTTTATCACAACTTACCACTTCATTTCTCCTCTGCTTGATTGTGTGGAAGAGTTATTCCGCTCACTAAACTTCTGCCCCAGGAATCTGTTTTCTCTATTTAGGGGTCAGATAGTGTGATAAAAAAACTAAAATCATACAAGTGCATTGAGTTAGGAGGGCACCTAGTTTTACCCCTCGAGCTGCCTGCTATTAGTGAATAGTTTTGCAAATACTTCATACAGTATCATCTGGTATCAGAACATGAACGCTGCTTTTCAATTAACCAAGGAGGTTCCCACTCGTCTGATTGAATAGACTGTGTCTTGAGAGGAAAAACCTGTTCTTTGTGATGTACAACAGAGAATGAATGAAACCGAGACCTGTCCTGCTTTTAGGGAGTGTGCACAGCGCTTACATTTAGGTAGGTAGGCGTGTGTGTGCATAAGTGTGTGCGTGCGTGCGTGTGTATGTGTGTGTGTGTGGCTGAGTAAAATAATTGAATTCATACATAAACAGGTAGTTAGACAGACTACCCACAGATTTCTGAGCTGGAATGCATCATGAATAGAGACAGCCTTTTACACGGTGCTTGTAACAAGGTTATTTTAAAGCCTTCTGTGGCATTGAAATGATTCAGTTGTTCCCTGACACAGCCTCACACCTCCTTGGTATAGCAGTAGAACTCTGGCTGTTATCCAGACTTTAGGAAAGTACCTGCGATCAAGCAGCGATGAAAAGGTGCAGCATTTGGTGATAAATGCATCTGGACTGTCGTTTTGAGCAGCCCCATAGCACAAGACCATCTGGGGTCACAATATACATAACAGCATTAAAAATGAAGTGCCATTTGAGTATTATTTACATGTGTACTTGCCTGTACTCGTTAAAGTTATTTGTTATAGCCATCTGCATTTTAGGACTATGGTTTACGGTTTATTTTTCCTTACATTTGTTTTATGTTCTTTTTTTCTATGTTTCTGTAGATGCTTTCTGCAGCCATTTCCTCTGATCTGAGCTCAGAACCAGGAGTGAGGCTCACCAGTGCCTGGGTGAGAGACCTCATAGAACAGGTCAGGTGAGATGATAGCAGGCCCTCCCCACTATGGGCTAAAACTTTCCTTTTTTACCCTGGTCATCTCTCTACAGGCAAGCAACAAATAACACAAATCAGTTACTGTGCCTCAAACAGAAATAGTTAAGACAGATGGCAGGACAAAACTTATACTGTCATATGGACAGAAAATCTGTTTTTGGACATTGTTTAAACATATAGTAAATACATACTGTAACACTTTATATATATATATATATATATATATATATATATATATATATATATATATATATATATATATATATATATATATATATATTTAATAATGTACATATTTTTTAATTGTCTTATTATTGTTGTTTTTATTGAAAAATTGAAGCTGGAAATCATCTCTTTTTAAAGCGCTTGTGACGCTTGAGACAGACAGTCTGACTGCAATCAGTCAGGCGACGCACAATTATGTCAATGGGGCAGGTAAACTCATTTCAACTCAGACTGATTGACATTTGTAATGGGCTGTTATAACATTACAGCTATACATTGTCAGTTTAGGTAAAATAAATGATTTTGCAAATAGTTATTTAAAACTCGGTGGTTTTCTAGCTTAGCTCTACAGCCAAGACAATGGTGCAGTATTATCCATGCACATGTTTGTTTCCCTGCAATGATAAACATCCTTGGAATCATGTTACTGTTTACACAGAAAACATATCAATACAGGAAAAACAATACTTTCACTAAAAACAAAAACTATCATCAACTTGTTTATACCAAAATACGATATCATAAAAGCAGCACCATAAACTCCAAATCAATTTATCGCAATGTGTAGCCAGCCTGTTAAGCTTGTGCAATAGAATACAAAAAAACAGATTATAATCCATTAAACGAACAAAGAGCAGGAAACCTTAAAAGACAGCTATAGAACTGTCCACGATACATTATATTATATTATAGATAAATGTATTTGGAAATAGAGATTCAAAAGAAATTGACAGGAGTGTTACGTTTCTATGTTTACTAGAACGCGCATTGAAGAGATTGGTTAGTAGTAACAGTATTAAAATGCTCTTCTTGGCACCTAAGTGTGAAAGTATGAAATTAGCAATCTGATTAATAAACAATGATTTAAAAAAAAAAAAACTAAAGAGGTATTATCAGAACTCTGTTGTGGGTTCTGGACAATACTGTGGTAACTGTAAATCTGTTCCAAGCTGCTAACTCTGTAATTAAGCAATAAAAACCATGAAACTAGTCTCCTATGAATCTGTAATTGCTTTTCTCTAAATGAATTACTCACGCAATATTGAAATTCTCATGAACAATGCCCATAAGACTAGCTAATAGCTTATTGTGTTAGTCACTGATATAATCTGGTTTTAATGTCTATGGATTGAGACCGCTAGGTAATGTTTTGTGATCCACAGCAAACACAATTATTCTGCGCATCACTGCAAAATGGAACAGTATAACGTAATTGGATTTTTTTTTCTTATCATACCTTGATATGAATTGCACTTTATGGTTCTGTCTGCATCACCTCCTTCTCCTCATTTGCCATCCTTTTCACCTCTTCTCTTTGGTGTTTGTATTGCATTAGATTAGAGGCACTTCTATAACCTGTGGGTCTGATTCTCAGACTGACCTTTGTAAAAAAGGCTGCTTTTAGTTAAATTACTCTCAAGAGTGCTTCAAACTACAACTGTGATTAACCTGTGACCTATTGTACCATAGCAGCTACTGCAGTACAATCGCTCTTATCTTAAAGCACTCGGTTTTTAACAGGTTAACAAGTTTCCAGCAGCAAACTGAATGGTGTGTATTGACATTTTGCAAGACATAGCATCATTAGCTATGTTAAGGAGTTTGAACAGTTGCCCTGGCTTTCTTTTGGCTGTTCTCAGGGGGTGAGGGAGCAGTCCAGTCTTCGTACTAATTGATCCATGGTTTTGTGATGTGACCAAATTTGAGAAATTATTTCACTTTTGATTCGGATTCAAAACCCTGGGTGAAAGGCTACAGCAAACCCTTTCCTCCAGCTGCTTTTAAGAGGTTTCTGCAAACTATCAGTCAATCTGGCAAATTCAGAGCTATCTCTTGTACTGATAATTTGTGTTTGCACAAAAATGTGTGTTTATTCTTCCAGCTGTTTTTCACTTGTATTCCCCATAGTGTATGATATTATAGGTAATGCATTATATACTATAGCACCCCCAGGGATCGTTTTAGTTTAATGTTTTGTGCCTATAAAATTCTATAAAGCCCAGTTTAAGACTGATGTGCCTTCTGTCGTACTCTAAACTATTGCAATGTAAAGCCAGAAGGCAGATGAACATCTGGCACATTATCATACATTGTTAACAAGCCTCAGCCGTAACTTCCGGGGGGGGGGGGGGGGGGGGGGGGGGGTACTAACTGTGCTGGTGTTATCTCTGCCATGTACAGTAATTAAAAGTCTGTCTAAATGTGTTCTGTGCATACAGCCAATGGCAATAATGTTGCAGGTTCTCTTTTTTCAAAAACCCCACCAATATGCTGAAATCTTAAGATATTTGTACCATTAACATGTCATTACGAGATGACTCAATAGTTTCTGGATTCATGTCTGTATTAGTTAAGGGCAAGGCGCTTATTATTCTGTAACCCCCCCCCCATTTCATTTAGAGTTTAGCAAGCTCAGTTCACCCTAAAGATCATAAAATCCATGACAGGGACATGATACTATAACAGATCAGAAGCGATGGGGTTATTGCATGGGTCACTGAGACTGCTATGGGCTTATTGCACTAGTTCAATATCCTAAAAGCTTACTGAGAGATTCCATTTGGAATGAACAGTGTAAAACAGGCCTGTTTCACATTTCTTCTGCCTTTACTCAGAAATCATTTTCAGTCCAAGTGCTCAGTGCTGTTTGCAAAGTGTACTGCCTAGTGCTCAACTTTCCAAATATGGTTGTATTACTTTTATAAAGCATCGTGGCAATGTAAAAAGAGAGAGAGAGAGAGAGAGAGAGAGAGAGAGAGAGAGAGAGAGAGAGAGAATATACGCTTTTGTTATCCAGTGTTGACTGAGAATGCAGTATAGTGTATCGCTCAGATATTAATAAAGCTGACAAGACAGAATAACCCCAGAGTATTTGTCCTTTTTCCTGTACATTTTTATTCTAGTGTACACTGCTTTTGCAGCAGTGGTCACATCACAAGCACAGTGTCTGCATTGTAGCTGTTCCCCTTTAAGAGGTGGTCAATAGGACTCTGACTGGAGTAATTGTGTTAGTTAAATTCATCCCACTGGGGGTCTCTGTCACACTCTGATGAGGGTTCATGTCAGCAGGTAGCACAGCCTGTCATTGGGGGATTGGTGGATTACAGGAAGGGTTTTCTCATCTGGAGAGCTGAAAGTTTGAACACACACACGCACACAGACACACACACACACACACACACACACACACACACACACACACACACACACACAAATACAAACACACAAAAGAAAACATTTGAAATGTCAACTGTGAGTGAGCCTGTGGCGATTACCAGATCAGCCCGATCTTCCAAAAGAAGCAAAAGTGTGAGGAAGAACTCGAGAAGAATCTATTCACATTACCAAGACCAACAAGCCAGGTAAGAACACCTTTATATATATATATATTACTGTTGCTACCTTCCTGTAATGTTGTTTTTTGTGTCAGGATTAAATCTGCACAGAACATTTAAATTCGGTAGCTGTACCACTTCTTTTCCAAACAGGTAACATTATTTTAACATAACCTGTTTATCCTTTTTCCTCCAATTATTGGAAAATATTTTGAAAAATATGATATTAAACATTTTGCCTTTGTTATATAGCTATGCATGCATTGCCTGGTCAGGGCTCCTTTGAAATTTATACTGCAAGATAGATTTTTTGTTTTGTTTTTAGGTTAATAAATGTTGTACTGTGAAAATATATATACTGTCCGTATGGTAATCTAAAAGCATTTTGTTTTTCTAATTCATTATTGTATCTTGGTGTAATTATTTTACTCTAAGCATATTTTATTCGATGCTCATACAGCAGAGAGGCAGATCATATGAGAACGCATTATATTGAAAGATATTAATAAAAAGTAGTTCAATATAATTATAATCATAATATGATTTTACAATGACAGTTAATCTCCTCTATAGACAACAGGCTATTTGAATTGGACACAACCTAAAACACGAATACTATGCTTTTAACCATCCATTATTAGCAAAAAAAAAAATACTGGCCATTATGAATTGAAATTCACCACATTGCTATTAAAATGCAAGGAATACATTTACAAAAACAATTAGTGTTACACAATTTGCAATGCTAAAATGAAAAGTA
This sequence comes from Polyodon spathula, assembly GCF_017654505.1. Classification (NCBI taxonomy): domain Eukaryota; kingdom Metazoa; phylum Chordata; class Actinopteri; order Acipenseriformes; family Polyodontidae; genus Polyodon; species Polyodon spathula. The sequence continues at coordinate 12,782,308 of NC_054557.1, read as the reverse complement.
GAACATATTGTACAAGTGTGAAATCAGATAATGATATGTCTAAAAAACTACTTTGTGGGTCTAGATTTTGCATAACATGTGTTAAAGCCACTGTTACGCTGAACACATATATACTGCTTCTGTGCATGTGTACTGAAACTTTGCTTTTGATTTTTAATCTCAGCAATTCAGATGAAGATGATAAAGGTGATGAAAGAACAGACAGCAATGACCCCGAAGAAATCTTTCAGAATATTCAGATTCAGAAGGAGATCATCGCCAACATTCGAACCCGATCGTGGCCAATGAGACAGAAACTCAAAGTGCTCAAGTAATACATTTATGAAACACTGTGGCTACTCTGAATAATTCTGCTTAGAATTGAACAACATAACACACAGCCATACTGCACCATGCATCGGCTTACACCAGTTCATAAGGAAGGTGCTTTATTGTTAGCATGTGTACTGTGGATGTTAGCATGCTCTCTATGCAAGTGGACCATTTGCCTTGATGAAATGCCATTCCACTGATCATATTAGACTGAACACCTTTGACAGCGGTATCTGATGAATTGTAACCATGTTCCGTACACATACTGTATTACTGCTTTATATTCTGCAGTATTAAAACATAGGGTTCATACCATTACATACTGTTGATATAAAAATATGAATGCATAGTTTTCAGGCAATTTTCAAAAAGGATAAACTGGAGTTGAACTCCAAGATCTGCAAATAGTCTTTGATGACCACCCCAGGAAATTTATAGTGATGTTTTTTTTAAATATATTTTTGTAAAACAAGGTGCACATCTACACAGGGGAATGCATTAGATACATGCATTTATGTAGCAAAAGAAAAAGCATTTTGGAAATGGCAAGTTTAGTGAGCTGTGGAGCAGTAAAATGTTTTTATTAACAGCCTCATCAGCACCCTTCACTGCAGTAAATTTTTACTTTGTACCAGTCAACATTTCTATATAATTTTTATTTCTTACAAGCCTGAGGTCTTCGGTCTAAAATATTTTGATGACAGATTTAATGGTTTAATTTCTTTTCAGACAAGCTAAAGAAATTGTCCTGAAGTTCGAAGGCAGGCTGACCAGGACCAGAGGGTATCAAGCTGCAGGAGCAGAAGTAGGTTATTTTTCAATACAGCAAACTGTCTCTTATATGAATACCACAGAGTACATTTCTTTAATGTGTTTGCTATAAAATGAAGGGACAAAATTGATGATTTAATGTATCCCACACAAAGTAATGTAAATCTTTAATATTAAAACACTTCAAAAGTTCATGAAATGTAAGTAGAGAACACTGGAGTGCTGGGATTTAAGATGAGAGCAGCTAAGTGAATAAGATTACTGGAGTGATAAGAAATAGCCCCTAGGAGAATAGGTATTGTAAAACTAAACTGATATCTAATAATTTCATCTGGGTTTTAATAGTCCCCATGAACTATGAATGCTTTATATTTGAATTAATTGTGACACCCTAATGAAACAGAAAAGGTGAGTCTAAATGCATTCATTGCCATAGCCTGCTCCAGTTAACAACTTTAAATGTTATTCAATAAGAATAGTTTGAAATTCCTAGTATGCTATCATTTGCATAATCCAGTATTTGTGTGTATTTTTCATTAAAAAACAATAAGAACTTTTATTTCTAATTTCGTCAGAAGGATTTTATCTTGACTAGCCAATCTCTTTCTGTACTTTTCTATTTCTCTTGTGTCTATTTATAAACGTTGCAGGTTATAGTTCCAACTTTTAAGGCTGCATACATACTGAAGTTAACAGACAGCCTGGCAGTCATTTGTAATTGCTGAGTTTAATTAAAATGCTCCAAAGGCATGCAATAAAATCTTGGTAGCGTCATTAAAATGAATTGACATTTACCGTGCAGATTGATGACGGTTTATTAATTAGAAAGGTTGCTTTTTTTGCTCCAGCCTTTAGAAGATTAGGACACCTTCTCCAGTTATTTAGTTTCAGCTCAAGCTTAAAATGCACAGTAATAATTTTCCAAAAGCAACTTCTCAATAGTTAATATCTAGGTTTATCAAGGTTACATGCTGGGTATTAGGGGATAAAAGCTGGTTTTCATTGCATATCTTACTGCTATTGGGTTTGTCTGGTTAACCAGTGAGAAATGTGATGTAGGAATTTCAAAGTATCTAAATCAAAGTGGTGTGTTCCACATAGAAAATACTGTGCTGCACCGAATTCTGTTTGCAGTAATAGTACATAATATTGCGGTCACAGTGTATTGTCGGCGCTCTAAGAACAAGGAATATGTCATGTTAATAATTGCTTCAAACTTTAATAAAATGTTTGTTTATTCTGGAATCCATATTATCACACTCCAAATACAAACAGCAAAACGCAGCACATAGCTGATATGTGGTACTGAGTGAGCAAAAAATTGGAAGATTAATATAATCAACTGTATTGCTTACAAAATCTATAGTCTGTCCATTGCTTTATTTATTTCTTCTGATTTGCCTGTTATTGCTTTCAGATGCTGAAAAAGCTGTCACGCCTGGCATATAATATAGTCGTCCTTTTTATTCCATGGGAAATGAGGATCAAGAAGATTGAGAGTGAGTGCTAACTTGTATGCAGTCTTATTTTAGGCTGGGGATACTCAGATGCAGACGTTAATTTCTTTCCAAAGCAGACACAAAAAAGTAATTAGAGACTTGCTGGCTGATGAAAATGAAAATAATTAGATATGGTGTAACATCTGAAATCCCTATTACACAGTTTTAGAAGACGACTAAGACCTGCGGTTGATTGAGCAGTAAATGAGAATAACTGCATTTAGATCCGTCACTCCTCTCAGACCACTAAAATAGAACATCTTTATAGTGTCTACAATTCTTCGCAGGTCATTTTGGTTCTGGAGTGGCTTCATATTTTATCTTCCTGAGGTGGTTGTTTGGAATCAACATTGTACTAACTGTAATGACGGGCGCTTTTGTGGTATTACCAGAAGTAAGTAAAACCTACATATCATCACCCTGGCGAGAGTAAGATTGCTTGTATGGGCTCTGTAGCTGAACTATACATAATTGTTATGTTTCTTATTCACTTTTTAATTAGCCCTTATCGCTCCCATTAACCATTGAAGTGAACACATTTTCATTCATTCTCTGCCATGCTATATCATCATTTACATTTCAGCAGTAATGATTCATGCTGAGTATTGCAAATTAAAAAAAAAAAAAGAAATAGATGTCACTGTAAAGGTTATAGATGCCTTTTTGAGGTTATTTTCTACCTATTTAAGTAAATAACAATACAATGGCATCACAGGCAACAAGCAACACTGCAGCACCTTGGCTCCAGTCAGAAGTTCTGATTTATTCAAGTTTTTCTGTCACGGAGCCCCGATGCTTTTTCCTGAGATATCAGTAAAGCCACATCAGTCACACAATCCCATCTGTGTGTTTTATTTTTTAATTTTATTTCTAATTTAGCTGCTGGCAGGAGCGTCGTTTGGAACCACGAGCAGCAAGACCATTCCAAAGGAGCACCTTGCATCAGCACAAGACCTGGACACCATCTGGTCACTGGGGGCAAGCCTATCAGCGTGTTTTATAGCTTCGGCAATACCGCACCCTGCTGAATTGCACAAGCATTTCATTAATTCAATGGCTTTCCCTCTGACGCGCAATCTGTCTCTTGCTTTCTTCACAGGGCTATCTCCAATACTCTGTCCTGTTTTATGGCTACTACGGCAAAGACAGGAAGATTGGGAACGCTGGTTACCGGCTGCCCTTGGCATACTTTATGGTCGGGATGGCTGTTTTTGCCTACAGCTTCATCATTCTGCTAAGAAAGTAATTTTTTATTTTTTTATTTCTTACTCTACCTTTTTTTTTGACCATTTTTTTCATCTGCAACGAGGGCTGAATCAATAACCTGGAGGGGTATAAGAATGAAAAGAAATGCTTGAAGCAGACAACATTGATGAACAATAGATATGCATGCCTGTGTTAGTACCACATATCAAATGTGCCTGTTTGTTTCATAAAAAAGTTTATTGAACTTAATAGTAGTGGGCTGATATGATTAAACTTAAATAAGGTACCCACACATTTTAAATGAAGGAAGCTGTTTTCAGGTCAGTGGTTTAATTCAATGTTAATGTTACTTCCACATATATCAGAACCTAGAAATCAATTCTGTTCTGGCGCTTTCATTAGGTTATTATCTCCATAGATGCCAGAGCATAATGAGATGTACCTGTCTCAAGGATAAAAGCATTACACTTTTCAAACCTGCCAGATGTAAAGGTATTTCGAAAGGGTTCTTGAAACAATCCGTGGTTACACAAGACAGTCGTGGTTAATTAAACAGAAGGCAGAATTATCTGATGAGAAAACTAATTTACCAAAGAATGAATAGGAAACCGGCCGTCTTCTTTACATGCTCCCCGGTTTGGAAAAATCTGAACAAATTATGGAATGTATCAAGCCATGTAACTTGACGGGCTTGCAGGCACTTCGTTCAGTATAAAGTCAGGGGGAAAATCCAGTCTCTGTATGTTTGCTTTAAGTTTGTAACTTTTGCAAGAAGCCTGACAACATTAATCTAAATTAATTAAATTCTGTATTCAAATTACTTTCATGCACAAGCATGTAAGGCACTGAGAGCAGCTAAAACAGTAGCAAGCCAGGTCAAAAAGTAGATACAAGAGCAATCAACCTCAGATTCACTTCCATTTACCTTGGCTATCTCCGGAATAGGCAAGGTCCTTAATAGTGGGCAGCATATTTACTACAGTAAACAAACAGTGGGTACAACAAGCATATGGGTATCTGTCGACACCATCAGTTATCCAGCCCTGGTCACTAATAGTATCATCGTTTTGTGTTATATTGGATGTTTTTGTCCGCAGTGAACATGCTTCATATAATATTTTTATATAGAAAAATGTATATTTTTAATTGTTTTTTTCCCTAACCTATTCATATTATAAAATCAAAGATTCTGCTGTTTCCAAGGGGAGCTAATTCCATGTTTTGTTAGGGAAACTGGAAATCTGGTGCAGTTTAAACCAGCTGAGTAATTCGCAGCTCCACATGGTTGTCTGCGATGACCAGCTTCTGTTATAAATGCCGGTGCCTCAATCTTGCATGATTCCTTTTCCCTTTAACACAGAATGGCCAAAAACTCCAGATTGAGTTTCGCCAGCGCCTCAGATGAAAACTACACTTTCTGCTGGAGGGTGTTTTGTGCTTGGGACTACCTGATAGGCAACCCCGAGGCTGCACAGAGCAAGGGAGCTGCTATAGTGAACAACATCCGGGTAAGCAGCTGGCTGCATTGCTAAATAGAGTCCCTCTGATCTAATTTCCAATGATCATTCTGTGTTAATTTAGTAGCAGATTACCTGATATTGTAGTTTATATGCTGTTCATTGCAGCTGATTTCCCAAGGGGAGATTGCCTATTAATTAAAACTAATCTAAAATCTTCAGCAGTTTTACGAATGAAAAGGTATCTGATTCACTGAATGCCTTTCTGTGTGAATATATATGCAATGTAACTGACAGGACACAGATACGGTTTGGGTACATCATAGTACCCAATTGGAGTTTATGTAAATAAGCAGTAGTTAATGCACATTCTTTTCATTGGGAATACGGTATTTAGACAAATGCAAATTGAATGAAATCAAGGTGTATTTTCATACTTCATTCCCCAGAACAGTGAATGTTGCCTTAAAGCAGGGGCTTGGCTTACCTTATACCTATTGATTGTAGAAAGAGTTCTTTCAACTTATCATGAAGGAAAACCTCAATAATACAAGTACCATTACGTTCCAAAACCAGTACATTATTTTGATAGCCAATGTGCAGCACTGCCATTATAAAATGCTATGTAACCAATACTAAAGAACCAAAATTGTACATATGGACATTTTCTGTGTGTGTCTCATTTGGTTGTTTTTTTCTACCAGAGACGTGACATTCCTTTAATTGCCAGCTAATTATACATTTTGTTTACATGTTTCCAAAGGAAGCTATTTTAGAAGAACAAGAAAAGAAGAAAGACACAAGCCTGTAGGTATTCAAAATCTACACATTTGCAGACAGCCATTCACATTTGTACAACCTATTGAGCTTGTTCCTGTATTTGAGTGCATCTGCGTGTCCTGTGTACCTCTCGCAGTGATCTGTGCCGAGGTCAGTCTACACTGAGATGCAGTTTTGTCACATATCACTGTTGTTGAGCTTTATTACCTTATAGTGTGGCTCAACAGAGCGGTAACTTTAGTAGTAACTGTCTTGTACAGCCAAGTACTGCAGCATCACTCTCCTCTTCTTTAACAGTTTCTGCAAGAATTCCCACAATGGCAAATGCATATGGTGCATAGATTGAATCTTCATTTGCATTATTGCCCTGCATTTATTTATCTGTGATTTACCAATCCTCCTCCTCTGACAGAGCCTCTGCAGCAATGCACTTTAATTCATTCTTCTGCTCCCCAGGATGGCTGTGAGTTAATCACTGCCCAGCTCCAGCAAATCGCTGCCTGGTCTCTGGTACAGTAGCATAATGTTCTGCAGTAAGACACTAATTCCCCAGACTTTATTTCTGGGACATCCTTGAAGAAGGCTATGTAGCCAAACTGACTCCGAACCTATATTTCCTTATATAAGGTTGCACACTGACACACTGCACACCACCTTGTCAATTTATGACCTGTTTTATAATAGGGCGACTTTTACAAAAAACTTTTAATATAACGTAAATTTATTTTATATCAAAGTGGCTCCTGTTATATTTCGGTTAGCAAATACCCCTACTAAGAAAAGACTAGAGACACCCTAAACACCATCTTTAAATGTATCATACAGTAAACAGGACAACAATGAAGATGATCTTATATATTTTTTTTTCTCTCTTGGATGATATTTGTACTCAGGACGGTGTGTTTTAATTTGGACAAATCTGTAACTGTGGTTGCTTGATTTCTTATACAAGTATATGACTTATAATTAATTCTTATAATTAGATTTTTTTTTTTTTTTTTAGGGCTGTATTGATAAGTTTAAGAATCCTTGCGAACATCCTGGTCCTTCTATCACTTGCTGGCAGTATTTACATCATCTACTTTGTCGTTGACCGTTCCCAGAAGCTCGAGCAAGAGAAGCCTGAGCTGACTCTCTGGGAAAAGAATGAGGTAAGGCCACCTTCACCTATAATCTACTATATGTGTCTGGGATGGTTTTTTGTCGGTCAACATAATTATCAGTTCTTTTCAATTCTATTTTTATTCCTGAAAACAGGATCTAATTTAATGAGAAAATCGACATCTTTTTAGGGAAAGGGTTTAGTACAAAGAAAGATGCAGCTACATCCCATATGCATTAAATAAACTTTTTGTATTAAATTATCACAGATTTTTGCACACATTTAAAATCCAAATTATAGTGCTTTTTGCAAAGTGTGTTTTTATTTTGCGTAATTGTGTCCTTTATGATTAAAGTCTTTATTATTAGTAATTGTTTTGAAATGGCTCACTGTGGCTGTGCTGTTGTTGTTTTATTAGGTCAGTGTGGTGGTCTCACTTATCACCATGATTGCACCTTCTGCATTTGAACTTGTTGCCCAACTGGAGATGTACCACCCCAGAACTATGCTGCAGTTCCAGCTTGCCAGGTAAAGCGTTCTGCACTCGGACTAGAAGAATTTTGATCCTTTCCCTCAACTCATTTTTAATAGGATCCACGTTCATTAAAGTACAAAAATAAAGGCTATTATTTCCCTAGTTTCTTTTATGAACACAATGATTTTAAAATAATAATTTGATTTATGTTTAACGCAAACAAAAAAAATAAAAAACAGAATGAAGATTTCTTAGATTTTAATCTTTAGGAGTAAATAGTACCAACTAGAACTAAAAAGAGAAATTAGGTGAAAATCCTCCCAGTCCGGAGTTGCACACTCAAGTTTGTGTAATTGTTGTGTTTGATTTTGTCAGGGTTCTTGTGTTGTATCTGGGAAACCTGTATAGCTTAATCATTGCTTTGTTGGACAAAGTGAACATCATGAGTTCAGCTGTAAGTATCCTTCTTATCTGACACTGCTGTTAGAATTTAGCATTACCAGTAACTAATATACCATAGGTAGAAATTATAAAGAGTGTTAAATACCTTTGCATGTCAAAATAATACATGCACCTTAATTCAGACTTTCACATTTATACACATTGAAGAAGTATTGGGGGGAACAGATCAATATTATCTTTTAAAGGCTTATCTCTGTTCTCTGTAAACACAAACCTCATGCATTGTACTGTAATAAAAAGTAACCATGTTTGTGCCTCGGGTGGCCATTACCTAACTATACTTCCATCACACCAAATAGTATTTGCTAATAGAAATAAGATGCATTCACATTGGTTGAAATGTATTGTATGAGTTTGGATTTAGCTTTGCTCTAATGTAAGTACGTGGTGTTTTACACAAGTCTGGGACCACAGGCTGAAAACTTTTCACAAATAATTCACAAATGTTCAGGCATGGTTTGAGTCACCAAGCCACACAGCTCAGCACCCCATCTTCCTGTAGCCTGTTATTTTTGCATGTCTTTACCATGGAAGATCAAAGCTTGATCATGTTCTTTCCTTCCAGGAAATTTACAGCATTCCAAACAACTGGTCAGATTCTACTGCGTTCCTGGCCACCATAGCACTCCCTGAAGAAGAGAACCTGTCCACTATAGTGCCCGATTTCATGGAGAGCAGGAACAGCACGTTGAGTGTAGTGTTTCAGGAAAACCAAACCAAGGCAATCATACCACTAGCGTTCAACAAGACTGCTCTGTATGAATACAACATGAAGTCCCAGCAAAACCAGTGCTGGGAAACCTATGTAGGACAGGTAAAACGTAATCATGTACACACAGTATATATTAAACATAAACCACCTGAAACCCAGTGCTCATGAATGTAATGTTTTGTTGCAGGAAATGTTGAAGCTTTCCATTATTGATATGTTATTTACTGTGGCGAGTATCCTCCTGATTGATTTTATCCGTGGGCTTTTTGTTCGCTACTTGAGTGACTGCTGGTGTTGGGATCTGGAGAGTAAGTTTGTAAGTATGTCTCGGAGTTTCTCTAGAAGGTTTAATACTGGTCTTGCTGATCTTCATTTGCAACTTTCCATGCACTTTGTGTTTTTTACAGCCTGAATATGGAGAATTTAAAATTGCTGAAAATGTTCTCCATTTGATTTACAACCAAGGGATGATATGGTATGTAAGAAATTGTACATCATTAATAAAATGCAAAACTAGATGACTATAATCAGGCATATCTCTCTGGCTGGGCGCTCTGTTTGAATGAACCAAACAAGATCCAATAAAAGCTTTACCGCTATGCTATTAAATATTTTAATGGTAAAGCACACGCTAAGCATTAAGCAATTTATACATGCTAACTTGCCTTGTCTTGGGAAACTGAGCACAGGGGATATTGATGAACACCTACTAAAACTTCTACAGTCATTGAGGTTACTGTGGAGTTTATTGTTGACTTAGCATAAGGTCCATTTTTTTTAAACTAGAAAGAAACCAGTAAATGTGAATAAATCCAAATTCCAACTATTGCTCACCACCAAACCTTCAGAGGACCCAGACTTACCCTGTGAGATCTTTACTGGGACATCAGTTTTACATAATTCCCCAAAGACTGCTCTAAAGAGCACTAATCCCATTTTGCTTATTTATTATTAAATCATGTTTAGTCAAGACAGGTCAACTCCCAGTCGTGGATTGAAGCATGAACACAAGAAAAACGACAGTGTTTAAACTATGGCACATCTTTAAAAATGGAAGGCAGCAACACAGTATATTGTATACGCTAAAGTAATACATTATTCTAATGTCAACCCCCATTTCAGGATGGGCGCCTTCTTTTCGCCATGCCTTCCAGCAGTCAATGTTCTCAAGCTGATAGGGCTCATGTACTTGAGGAGCTGGGCAGTGTTAACGTGCAATGTTCCACATCAGCAAGTCTTCAGAGCCTCAAGGTCAGTGCAGACTAATGGAGTGATGGTCCCGCTCACTTTATTAATAGAAGTCTTATATCTTCACAGCGTAAACCCCTTATAACTGCAGAATGAATGCGGTTTTAGGAAAACAATTCATTCACTTACTACAGCACTTCCACAATCACTGGGACATTACTTGTAGAAGCTTTTTGTGTGGCATTTTTTGGAATCGCCAGTATCCAATGGGTTTTAAATGCACGGCACACCCAATTAAATTTCACAAAGTGCTTGCCTGCTCTTTTCTGTATAACGATAGATCATATTTTCACACTGAAATATTGTAAGGGTCGCCAGGCGATTCTTGCAGGCCTCTCAGGTTCATTTCTGGAATACAGACCCTGACACTCATGCAGCCTCAATGCAAATATTTTTTTACCGCAAGCAACATCTGATTCCTTGAGGGAAGTGTTGTCAATTTAACCTGCAGTGCGAGATGTGTCGATGCATATAGTGCGGCCCACCTTTGCCCATATTCATAAAACATTAGCGTGTTAGTAAATGCAACACAGCCCAATGCATTTACTGCTGTGCTAAAGCTTTATGAACAAACCTCTTTGTTTTAGTTCTAGATTTTGATATTGTTGAATGCAGAACATTGATGTGCATCCATATATTTTTGCATTAACCATTTTATCATATTGCTAACTTGCACTAACATGTATGTCGCTTACTGATTTACAGCATGTAAGTCATTTTGAATCGTTGTTTAGAATATTCTGTGCATTCTAGCGGCCATCACTAGCTATGTAATATTTTAGCTGATTGTAAAAAAGCAATTAATATATTTATCTAACAAGACTCATTGCATTTTTCCCCCAGATCCAATAATTTCTACCTTACAATGCTTTTGTTTATGCTGTTCTTGTGTATGCTACCAACGATATTTGCTATCGCTAGATACAGACCATCAGCAACCTGTGGACCATTCAGGTAACCTGCTTTTTATAGAATTTCATTGCTTTACAAATGTAATGCCAAGAGACTATTATAGCCAGGATTATTCTTGTATTTAAACATAGGTGCAGCACTTGTTTAAGAAAACTGTACATAAAAGGTCAGTGTCAAGTGATTTAAAACAACTAAAAGAACAATACTTGCATAAATGTAGCTCAGTCAATGGGCTAAGTACACGTTTTTCCAGCTCACCAACCTTATGGACAGTAGCTCCATTATGAACCCAACATAAGAGTAAACTGAAGACCTGTGAACTGCACATGCCTGGCTACTCTTTAATTCACTCTTTGCTTGCATTGCAGTGGCCAGGAAAAGATTTACGATATTATTTCAGAGACTGTTGCAAACGATTTCCCTTTATGGTTCAGGACTGTGATGGATTACGTCACCAGCCCTGTTGTTGTCCTTCCAGCTCTGTTACTTCTCTTGTAAGTACTTCCCCAGTAACACAAGCTCACTGGGAACCACAGTAAATGACACCTAAATTATGTCCCACTCTGAAATAACGGGAATGTTTATTGGTGCTGTAGAATAAAGCCCATCTTAAAGGGATACACTTTGCCTTGTATAAGATTTTCATGCACTAGATATTTCTGGTACACAGGCGCTTTACAAAGCAGACAATGTATACACTGCTTCAAAGATTAAGTAGCCATCCAATGTTTATAGGTCATGTGTATCTTATGTTCCAGCATGCTGATCTATTATCTTCAGTCTATTGCACGATCATTAAAGGTCACCAACAACCAGCTAAGAATGCAGCTCCAAACAGTGAGTATCATTTGTCTGTGCAGTAAGTAGATCAAGTGATTTGTCTTTATTTGTCTGCACAAACACATAACTCGTTATCAAATGTGCCACAACAGATACCATACTGTTACATCAACTGTAATATGTTAATGTGTTAACCTGCATGACCAGCGGTGGTGTTTGGATGCAATTCTGTAAAGGGTCATCATAAATTCATAAGATCCCATATGAGCAGGACCAGAAAATGACAGACACTTTTATTTTAGGAAAGAACGGAGGACAAGAAAAAGGTTTATCAGATGGCAGTGTGTAAGTATTTCAACCTTAAAAAAATGTTTTACTGACAATTAGCTGAATCACTTTTTTCTTCTTTTACCTAAAAAGTTTTTCTGAAAATCTGTCCCAATATGACAGCAACTAATCCAGTGCTTGTTTTTGTGCTTCTATAGCGAGAATAATAACTCATGAAGGAAATGATAAAAAGCCAGACCAAGAGAGTGACATCACCAGCCAGGATTCCTCTCTCCGCTCCTCGTCTCCCAGAAGAAATGGCAGCGTGATGAACTTTGAATCACCAGTGAGCAGAGGCAATAGCATTCGCACCATCTCACAGTCTGCATCGCGCTCTGATGTGAGCAGGGCAACCACAGCATCTCAAATCCCACCGGTTCCCATTTTACAGAAACACAGGATGGAACACATTCCTAACAGGTAAGAGCTTTATCTCAACTCTTCCGTGGAATCCTAAAGCTATCCGGTGCTTGAACACAAAGTGGGGGGGGTGGGGGTGCTATATGTAAGAACGTAACTATTTTCCTTAATGTATTTAAAGTGATCAACCTGAACAGCTGCAAGAAAAAGACTTAACATTCTTCATATACTTAAAGTTTAGCTACTATAAAAACATAAGCTCTACAAATAAACCTTTTTATTGTTTTTTCAACAAGGCATCCTGGAGGTTTACAAGGTGGTGCAAGTGCAGCCTGCAGATCAAAGTCCTACCACAATGTAGTCTACAACCCTTCAAATAGGTTTACAGAGAACGTCCACTCGGACCCTCTTTTCAGAAAGAATATCCGTCCCGTGCACCCAGAAGCCATGGGAGGAGGGGCCCAGGGTTTCATCAGCCGGAGAGCACAAACCACTCGCTATGTGATAGTCAACGAGCATGAAGCCAGAAAGAAACTGCAGCGCTCATCTACCAGAATCTTGAGGCACTACAGGGTGGAGGAGCCAGGAGACATAGTGGAGTTTTATCCGAAGAATATAAAAAGGTACACTGTTCGAACACCCCAAAGGTCACACCAACCTCACGTCAGTGAAGAGGAAGAAGAGGAGGAGGAGGAGGCAGGAGGAATGCGAAGAGGCTCTTTAAGCAAATCCCATCGACCTCGCTCCCTGTCAGACCTCTATCAACCTGCGTGTTTTTACATCGGTGACAGCGTAGGCAGCCAGCTAGCCATCACCAAAGACCTGGCTAAGGTTCACTATGGAGCCTATGGAGATAACTGCGAAATGGATTGGGAAGACACAGCTTCCCAGCCTCGTTCCAGAACAAAAATCAGGAGCACGGAGCAAGTGGGGCGTCACCTGGAGCCGCATGTCAAACCCAAAAGGAAGCTGAAGGTTAAACCTTCCTTAACCGAGTCGGACTCTGCGTCCATCGCGTCGAGCAGCGATCAGCAAAACAGCAGCACTGACCAGTACATTCAGGTCATTCATAACAAAGAGAAATACTTGAAACCCAGCGGCAAGCTTACGAAAAAGAAAGCAAAGACCAGTGTAGACATAAACGGTTCAGGATCAAGCGAACTGATTTGTTCCAATGTTTAACAGTGTAATTTGTGAAACTGTACCATATTACCTTCCTTGCGCTAACTGTTTTGATTGACAAATGTTAAAGCCTTTTTTGTATTTAAATCTCCTTTGACGAATTGTATGGTATGTATGTCAACGCTAACTTATTTTTGATTTTTGACAATAAAGTCCCAGAAGAGATTGACTGCCCAGAGCTGAAGACTCTAGATGCAGCGTAAGTTGTTTTGTCAGCAAATCTGGTGTGTTGCCTGTTGTGTGTGTTGTTCATATGCCAGGCTTGTTTCTTTGTCTTTTACTGGGTCAGCATCATTTTTCTGACATTTACTGCACACCCCCCCCCCCCACACACACACACACACCCACACACACACACATTCACCCCTGTTGGATTGCAAATAAGCAATACAGAAGCAATATATGTTTCCTTCCAAAAAAAACAATTTCAAAACAAAATCATAGGCGCTGACAATGACAATGTTGTTTACAATTTTACATTTGCGCTTGAAGAAAATAAACATCTTGTGATACAGCCACATAAAACAATAGGTCACCTTACTAACAACACATGTCTATACCAGCTTTCCATCAATTATTATTATTATTATTATTATTATTATTATTATTATTATTATTATTATTATTATTATTCAAAATAATGTGTGCGAGTTGTACCTTATTTGCAAGCAGCGAGACTGCAAAATTACTCATCATTACGTCACCTTCACGCAAGATCTGTGAGTAAATAAAAAACAAAGAAATAGCATCAATTATATCATAATTTATATTACTTTGTATAAATATCAAATATTAATATAATAATTACACTACATTAATTCTAAAACAAACTTAAACGTAAAAGCCAGGTGTACTTTCCTCTAATACTATGTGGTAATCTTTATACTAACCTTTCTGCCTCGACTTCTGATTGCTACGATATCTAAGAGCTCGATGGGAGTTGTAGTCTTATACATATTTACGATGGACTACAAATACCAGAACACTCTTGTTTTGCTGTTTGAAGATGCTTGTAGGAAAAGCATTGCCATTATGTTCTAGCAGAATACAATTTTCTCTGCTACAAAACGCTTTTTCCTTTTATATTTGTGTTTTTATTATTTTTTCAAATAAGTATACCTAAAAATGGTGGGATTCTGTGGAAAAAAAATTGTAACGTAAAATACGTAATTTTATGCACATAGTCTGTTTCTGTGCGGAATTTTTTTTTTTTTTTTTTTTTTTTTTTTTTTTTTTTCGTTCACGGTATATTGTTTGTCTTTGATGAGACTGTAACTGTCTTTTTGTTAAAATGACCGCATCCTCGCTTTCGCCCGATGATTTGTAGCCTTACCGACTGGGCGGTCCAGCGTTACGCCTTCCCTTCGGCTGGCCCTGTAGAACAGGTAGGGTACCTTGTCTTTTTGAATTGCACAACACTAGTACAGTATGGATTACAGACACATTGCAAACACAGTAGCTGATAATCTATTGAGCTACAGCAAAGACGAGAGCGGATGGAAAATGTGTAAGAAAACGGTGAGTATGTGTAGCTGTATATTTGGTATGTCATGCTTTTGCTTAATAGACCTCTATATAAACGTTCAAAATTAATTTAGCAAAAACAGAAAGATGAAAGTCTCAACGGTGGTGTCGCGTTGTTGCGGAATGATGTTACTACAAATTATCTACGTGACAAACAGACAGTGTCTTTTTATATTTCTGTAGGTATATTTATTCTCGTTTTAAGGATCAAAATTTCGATTTATGAGGTCTGTTCTTGAAAACACAATTATTATTAGTTTTCAGTGTGCTGCCTGACAGCTGATTCATTGTGACGTAAACTGTGGGCTGTACAAAGCAAGGATCATGAGATTCTGGTGGGTTGGGCCGATGACGTAACCAATGGTTCTAAAGTACTGTGTATCTTTTAGTTCACCTGTTCGGGCAACATCGATTACCATGTAAGGAGTTACTTTTCAGATAAAGTCGCTCAGTTTCACTGAGCAAGTGAGCATATCTTGACAAACTGTAAAGTTCACAATTACCTGTAATTAAGGGTTTGAATTCATCATCACTTAACCTTAATACACAATTTTTATTCAATTTTTAATATATATATATATTTTTTTTTTAATTATTTTAGAATGAGGTAGCTGTCTTCTGGAGGCCATCCTCTGAATTTCCAGGAAACTTGTAAGCAAATTATTATTATTATTATTATTATTATTATTATGATGATGATGATGATGATGATGATGTCACAAAGTTATTTAACTTTTTTTTGCAGATGCTGCAAACTCAAGTTGTCACCCACCAAAAATTTGTAAAAAACAAAAAAACAAACGTAAAATGTGGCATTGGGGTGATGTCGATTTCCTGTAATATTGTAAAATTGTTTTTAAAAACCAGCATGTGCTGTAAGTGTTTAAGCTCTTTAACCGATTATCATTGAAATCTAAGAAGCGCTTTAGAATTTAAAATGCTGAGGTGTGCCTTTTGGTGGTAGAATGCTATACTAGCATGCTTCCCTTTATCCCCACACCACCCCAGATACAAAGGAGAAGGGATCATCAATGGAAGCCCGGAGAAGGTGTGGGCGTGTTTGAAACCTGTGCCAGACGGACTCCGAGTCAAGTGGGATAACAATGTCAAAAAGTTTGAGCTCATCCAGTCCATTGATGACGTAAGCTTTCTGACCAGTGGCAGCCCTTGGTCAAATTCAACTCCCACTCTCACCTGTCTCAGTTTAATAGCTGCCGATTGTGTGTGGCTTGCGTGGAAAGCTGGTTAGAATGTCCAGAGCAATAAAAGGGACCTTGAAAGTTCCACATAAATTGTATATTGATTTTTCTTCAGTGGCAGCCTGTTTTGAAGGTAGACACAGTAAGTGATTCATTATTCTCATGCCATTGTACGTTCCATTTTTTTTAAAGAAGGAAACAATATTGTAAATGTCTTTTGCCCGGTTTGTTTTTGTGCTTTAAAAGGACAGGCACAAGAACACTATGTTTTTTCCACTCCTGTGCAGGAGGTGTCTGTCTGCAGAACTGTAACTCCGTCAGCAGCAATGGGCATTATTTCTCCAAGAGACTTTGTGGACGTTGTTTTAGTTAAGCGCTATGAAGATGGGACCATCACCTCCAATGGTGGGTAATGTATGCTCATTAAACATTTTGAATTGTATTCTTCTTAAACTAAGGTATATATGTATTCATGTGCCATATGATAAGCAGAACTGCTTTCTTTAGGTAAGACTGGGAAAAGGTTGGGAATTTACAACTCTCTATTCCAAGAGTATTTATTTAAGGGTTAACTCCCTAAGCAATCAGCAATGTGCAGTACATTGCCAAGAGGTTGAAATGACAGATAATATGATGCAAAATCAATCGAGCCGTTTTATAATGGGCAAGGTCTGCACTGTTTGTTCTCTGCACACAAATGTTGCATTCTATCTCGTTTTTATTCTTCCACAATCAAGTGTTCTCTACTTAGAGCTTACTTACTTTTACAGCAGAAAGCTTTTCTGTCATAAAAGAGCAACGAAGCACCATTATTTTAAGCTCATGCATGTCAAGTATTTTGGTAGGCAGTGTTTTCAAATATTGTGTTAAAACTCAAGTGAGGACTCTTTCTTAGCTACCAATGTTAGCCATCCCGGTTGTTCACCTCAGCCAGGCTACGTTAGAGGATTTAACCATCCCTGTGGGTGTTTCTGTGTGCCCATTCCTGGGTAAGTTGACCTTGTCAATGTTTACATTGTTTATATATATATATATATATATATACACACACACACACACACATTTTATTATACATTTAATATTATATATATATATACACACACACACACACACACACAATGTTTAATATATATATAGATGCAATATATATATATATATAATATATATATAATATATATATATATATATATATATATATATATATATATATACACACACACACACACACACATTTTCATTTTGTGAATTTCAAATATGCGTTTGCTGTGATCATAAAGACCAAATGCATTCAGATATCGGCTTCAGACTCGATACACTGCTGTATTTTATGATTCTCTCAGTAAAGTGTGATTACATGTATAATCCAATAACAGTTTAACTAACGTACTCGTTTTCTTGTGCGTGTCAATAATGTATTTGAACTGAAATTCCCATTGCACTTTGCCACCAGGATCGGTTCAGAATTGAGTAATAAAGACATGTGCATCTTCACAATGTCTCCCTTTCCTTTCTAGGGAGCCAAGCAAGACGCAGCTCTTCAGTTTTTTTCAGACTGATCTTGGAGGCTATCTCCCCCGATCTGTGGTGGATTCTTTCTTTCCCTCGAGCATGACCGATTTTTACAACAACCTCACAAAAGCAGTGAAGTCTTTCAAAGAAAACTAATTCTGTCTCTGGACCTGGAAAACCTGAAAAGCAACATCTTTTATATGGCATTATATTTATTCCCTTCATTGTGGTGAGAGTGTTACCCTTTATAATGCTGTGTATGTGCATACTGCCAAAAGTATTGCTTTGCTTTTTTATCACTTGAAGAACAAGCCTTCTTTGCACCATACAGGAAAATTGTTTTTTAAGTTTCTGTAGAGATTCCAGCTGCACTGTATATTGTAGCTTTTGGAAATTTCAGATTTTACATGTTTACATAATATTTCAATACAATATGGTTATTTTTAACTATTCTTGTGTACATATAAAATACTAATGTTAAGCACAATACAGGGGTTTGTTTTGTCTAGAGTTTAATCCAACACACTAAGCAAAAGACCAGCTTTTCTTATTTCATTCCTACACATTATTTTGAAATGCATGTGCTAAAGACAAGCAGACTAAAGGGAAAAACTTTTGCTTTGTTTGGTCAAATGCTACATTATAGGTCATGGTTAGTGAACCTGGGTAAATGCAGCAGAGACTATAGAACAAACAGTTACACACTGTAATCGTAGATGTTCACTTGGAAAACTTATATGTAAAGCAAATAGCTGCATTTAAAAACAATGTTACTAGTTCATAAAAATAGACAAAGACCAAACGCATATGTAAATGGTCTACAGATTTTCAGAAAAGTATTTAAATGTGAGAAGCATGAACTGTGTCAGTGTTGACCGTCTTATCTGTCACTGTTCCAATGCTCTTACTTCAATTGCATCGTTCAGGGAGCATGGCTGTTTCCCATTGCTTTTAAAATTGTAACATGTTACACTGTACTGTACTGTATTATGTATGTGTGCCATTGACACACGGTTTTAAGTTTGTATGATTAGTCTTTGTAATGGGAGTTCACAGCTAGTTCTGTATTCTGCACTGTACCAGTCAATAACATTTTAGATTCTGATAGTTTTATTTTATTAAAATATTTTATAATACACTATGTAATCTATGACTCCATAAGGTATTGCAACTCCTTGTTCTTTAAACAAATTGCTGCTATGAAAGTGATAACCCTAAAACTGTGTTGTACTGTAATTGCAAAGCGCTAAGAGAAAAATTAATTTTAAGAATGACCTTAAACTAAATGTATTTATTTTGAATTTTCTCAGCATGGTAATTAAAGGCGTAATTCTACAGTGTTCGTGTATTTTGTGTCCCCTTTTTTTTCAGCATTGATCTGGTTAAGCTGTGTTCTTTTTTTCAGGATTGATCTGGTTAAGTTGTATTCTTTTGTCAAACCATAGGGATCTACATCATTTGCTAACTGCATTATTGCAAGGTACCAGAAGAGGTCGCTAGAAAAACTATATTGGTGTTGCTAGTGTCAGGTACAGAAGTCTATATTCACAAAGCATTTACCACCATGCTGTGTTAACTCCAGGTTTTTCCAGATGTTTATAAAAACCAAGAGAGTAATTTGGGGAACTAATAAACACTTGAGCAATGGACATAATGTAATGTTTTAATTAACCCAATCAAAGAAAAATGTAACCATATATTTTGGGCATCAGAAGAAATATTTAAATTTCTTGTAAATTTTTTTTTTTTTTAAAATAGCTCTATAAAATACTTTATTTCCTGGAAAAGAAAAAAATTTCACTGGCACAGAATATGACCAAAATTATACATTTGCATTATACTGTATCTCTTATATTATTGTTATTTTTAAAGGAAAGTATTATACATAAATGTGAATTCAAATTATAATTATACTGCTGCCAATGTTTTGTACCGTAAATGAAAATCCAGCCATTTCCTTTGTGCTTTTAAACCCAGAAGATTTAACAGATGTTGAGGACAAATCTAGAAAACAGCACCTGTTGCTTACATAATTGTGAAACTGGTAAAATTGCTACAAAGGAAAAAAAGTTTGACATAGTTTAAAAAGTTGGAATCATAGCATACAAATATTACAGTGCCATCAAGCATTTTTTTGTTCCAGATGAATAAAGTGAGCGAGCAAGCTGATATCTGTCATCTGTTTTATTCAGGGTTTCTAAAGTTCTTCAGACGTGCATTTCTTGCCTTGACACAGAAGAAGCA
This sequence comes from Polyodon spathula, assembly GCF_017654505.1. NCBI lineage: Eukaryota > Metazoa > Chordata > Actinopteri > Acipenseriformes > Polyodontidae > Polyodon > Polyodon spathula. The sequence goes on along the minus strand of NC_054557.1, from coordinate 12,762,247 downwards.
GGTAGCCTTTCTATAACTAGACTTTTAACACTTGCTGGAAAATGTAATAACAAAACAATAAAACTGCAACTGCAATTACAATAGTTGATGAGTTTGCATATATTCAGGACATGCCAGTCAACACTGGTCTGTAAATAGTCCTTAAGTTGGTTCTTACTTGTCTTAGAATATATATTTCTACTCTGATGCATTATGAGGATCAATGATTTACTCTGTTTTCTACTATAACAACCTTGTATAAAGATGGAAAAACATTGAGTGAAATAGTTCGCATCACTTGATTTTCAAGGTGTGGTATCCGAAGCATAACACTATGTAACACAATTTTTGTTCCTGGGTAGTAAGTGTTTACAGTATAATTGTAAATCTCAAAAAACTACTCACTTTTACATTTTTTGTAGTCATCTTTGTATTACTTTCGTATAAATACATGTTAATTTGGATTCATATGTTGTTTTTTTCTGACTTTATGTGAACGAAAAGACACACATTTGCCCATTTTCCCATTGGAAATAGTGATATTTTGAATTATCACTGTCCTGGTCACAAAAGCAAAGTTTGTGGGGAATAATAGCCATTTTCTATACTTTTGAGGCATAAGCAATTAGGAAATAACACTTACTACCCAGGAACAAAAAAAAATATTTTTTTTTGTTACACAGTGTAATCAACAAGTAGAGAGAAACATCATCTGTAATTGACAAAACCAGGACTGGAAGACCCAAAAAGCTGTATAACAAGGATGAGTAATACTTGAAGATAATATCCTTAAGGAATAAAAAGAAGACAAGTGTTGAATTGACAGCATGTCTAAGACTTTTGCACAGCAGTGTGTGTGTGTGTGTGTGTGTGTGTGTGTGTGTGTGTGTGTGTGTGTGTGTGTGTGTGTGTGTGTGTGTGTACACACACTTCCTTTCAGACAAGACCTGTGCTAATGATTTGGAATAAATAGCTAAGAGAAACCAGCCCACTGTATATTTTGGGTAGCTTTACACTCAAGTGGCAACAAGCTGTTAAGACTACCACCAGGAATGCTGTACCCTTATACTGGAAGTTTCATTGTTACTATTGTTCACTGGGGTCAACACTCTGGAAACATTTGAATTACATGAACAATGACACTCCTAATGTCCATTGTCTGGTGTCTCTACCAGATTTCGTTTCTCTGCTTTGAACAGTTTTTACATGGCTGTAGCTCAAGGTGGCCTTCATAGCTGCCCTGTGATTGGAAAACAAGCATTTTGGAGCTTTGTTTGACAACACACAGTGTCGTTTTCCTGCTGATTCCACGACAGCGACTGACTTACACACCTCTGTTTAAAATCCTGAATGTCGGCAGCTGTTTTATTGTTCTTCTGCTGTGGTCTCAGATTTGCTCACATCAGTTTTTCTTCTGATAACAGCTCTGATGGGACCCTCTGGTAGGGCTTTAATGATGTTCCAGGCTTCGAAACGGGTCAGTCCCTGCAGGGAAGCGCTCTGGATCTGCAGTAACTCATCGCCCGGCTGGATCCCCAAGCTCTGTTCAGTAGCGCCCCCTGAAAAGAGAAGCAGGAATGGAATGTTACTTTAGAATGTTGCATCACACATAGGGTTGCACACATTGTACTTCCTTGCTGTTTGCCAATGAAAAGATTTAATGTGCCAGTTTTTTTTTTCCACTTGAGGCAGTTAAGCACAGTACGATGCATATATTTTTAAAGTCTGAAATGTATAAGGAGCACTGCTATTTTGTACCCTAGTCACACTGCCTAAATAATGCACAATATCACAATATACTGAGTACGTCACTGTCATTCAGTTATTTCACAATGCCATTTTCAACACATGGTGGCTGTTGCCTCTCAGCTTTACTATTTGCTTGTATACAGAGAGGCTGAGCTTTCCCTTGTGACTTCAATATCCATTGATTTTGTGGTTTTCAGGATAATGATGCAAGTTTATCCTGCAGTTTACAAGCAGCGCTGCATTTCCTTCACACAGCTTACCTTTAAAGATTCTGTTGATGACAAGGGGCTTGTCTCCATAAATAGACCCTTTGCCTCCTTCCAAACTAAACCCCACACCCCCTGCGTTCTTCTCCAGCTCAACAGTGATTGTATCCAAACCCACATCCTCTGCAGCTGAAAGCATAAAGGATGATTCAATGGTGTACATTTATTTTTCCCCGTTTAATTCTCTTTCCTGTTATAAAACCCACACTTTGATCATTGCCTTATAGTGCCACCTGGTGGTGTCTATAGATTTACAGTCGCTGCCCGTGTTTATCTGGTTTAGATATCTCACTTCACAGATTTCGTCATTAATTTCAGTAGGTGCCCAGGTGATGTTTGTATTCTATATCATGATGGAGAGACAATGAGAGAGTCAGGAGGTCCCAGACTTGAATGCTGACAGGGAAACAGATCCATGTTTTTGGCGTGTTTGTGAATTTTGTTGCTCATGAAAAGTGATGCTGGACCTTGTGGTGGTTTGTGATGTGGACTAATGTCCCAATCTGACTTACCTGCCACACAAGCATTTTCAACAGTGGTCAAGCTGCTTTCACTGCTCTCGTCATTTCCTGTGTCACTCTCCTTTGACTTGCAAATAACGATGACGGCCTGCTTCTGCATCCTCGCCTGCCGGAGAATGGCTGTGCCCTCGCTGTGCGTCACGTCTTTAAGGGACTGCCCGTTAATGGATAACAGCTCATCCCCTTTCTGAATGGTTCCTTCCTGCGATGCTAGTCCGTTGGGAAATACCCTGTGTACCTGACATCATATGAATGAGATGTAAGATGCTAACAAGAGCACCATTTCAATACCTTTAATACAGTACTTTCAGCTGTTTCGTGCTATAGGGGTACTTATCTTTTCATTTATTGTAGATCTTTTTATTGGCTATGCACTTTTACTTAGATTTTATTGTTTGTGTGCTGACACCAAAATATGGATGATACCTGGTGATGTAAATGGTCATTTTTTATGGGATGGGGAAGGATGGAGACAAGCAGGCCTTAACAACAGACAATAATTGTGGTCTCATTGAATTATTATTACAGCTGCAGAGTACTGCACGCAAAGACACACACACACACACACACACACACACACACACACACACACACACACACACACACACACACACACACACACACAGGTTAGCTTTTTTGACTGCTTTGCTAAATTGAGGAAATAAGACAGATACTTTTCCCAGTGGTCATATAGTGTAGAAAAAACAACACAGGCTTCTCAGATACACATTCTCTTATTAAAACACAATCTACTGATGCAAACAGAACTCCTGATGATTATACTTACTGTGGTCACTTTATTTTCAAGGTCTATCCCACCAGCAATACTGAATCCCAGCCCGGTGCCTTCTTCTTTGTGCAAAATTACAACATGAATGTCTTCAAATTGCTGAATAACATGAAACACATTCAAATCATCCAGTATATTAATACTGTACATAAAAGTAGATTAATACCAAATATTACACTCATTGACATTCTTAAAATGTGGTTTACTGAGGTTCAGACTTGCAAGTTATCAGTTGTATATTTATAGTATGTGCTACTTCAATTAAAAAGCAAAGCTCTCGTCTAGGTATTTTATACACTGCATTAAAAAAAGCAAGTGGTGTCAAACTCACACTAAATGTGTTGTTCCATGGTTTCCCGGCCGCAATACTTACTCTTCTATGCAGTAGCCAATTTATTTCAATACCAGTAGACCAGAGTGCCTTAATAAACAGCAGCTGCTGCAGTTAACAATAACAGAATCACTCTATTTTGGCCATTTTTAAGGGATATTTGGTGTTTCTAAAGATTTTATTTCCAGGTGTTGTAACTAATGGAGAAGGCAACTGTAGCCGATTGACCTTTGCCCATTAGAACTGCTATCATGAGGGACATGGATGTGCTTTTAAAACAATGGAAACAGAGACGTTGAGAGCTACTGAGACACTTAAACCCAGCTGAAAGGTGAATACATTTTTAATAGGAACAGGAAAATATGTAACTGTTTCTTCATGCCGTTAGCCTTTTTGCTGCCGGAGGGAAACGCATAATGGGCACTTAGGGTTATAAGCTAATTCATCCTGATACAGTGTCAGGTGGAGGAAAAAGAACAGGCTGTTGAAAGCTGCAACACAGCAAATATTTAGTTTGTAAAGAAAGTGATCAAAGTTAGAACATATTGCAGTGCAACTCCTGACAAATGTTTATATATAGAAAAGAGCACTGCACTGAATGACTCATGAGCCTGTTTTAACTGATAAAAGGACACCATCTTTCACATTCACTTGATGTTCACGTGTCTTCAGACATTTCTTATAACGCTTAATAAACTGATGGGTCTGTTCGCTATCAATTTTTTAAAATCATTAAACTAAGTTTGGTCAAAATTGACTGTGCCAGACCTAGAACACGGTACAGAATGGAACGTTTATTTAAAGGAGCTATACAGACTCCAAAGAAGTGGAGAAGACAACAGGAAGACTTGTACCTTCAGCGTTTCTTCATCCAGAGCCTTCACCTCCTCTATCATCTTCTTGATCTCCTCTGCAGGAATGATGGAGATGAGTGATTGGGCCGAGGCTGAGGAGGAGAGGGACGAGGTGCGCTCCCTCTTCCCGTCCTCTCTCTTCTCGTCCGCCATGCTTATCGTGCATTCTCTGAACTCTGCCAGGCTATTGGGGAAGGAAAATGATTGCTTTAGCATTCTGCAAACCTTACAGGAGCAATAACCAAGACTTTCAAATACATTTTCTTACTGCTGGTCCACTTTTCATTGTGAGGATTTTTTTTTTTTTTTTTTTTTTTTTCTGTTAGCTTGCATTTTTTTTACTTGCTGCAGGATAACAGATTTTTGGAATTGCAATTCTAACAGATCCAAATATTTATAATGATGCTTCCTGGTAACGTGTCACTTGTGGTGCTGTACTGCAGGTCTTATGGCAGAAAGATTCCATTGCAGAAAGACCCTTGAAACTAACTTGACAGATTGCATATCCATAATTAAAGTAAATAAAAGAATCAAAAGATATTCAACTCAGGAAAAGGGGGCCAGTGATAATGTTTATCGAATTTAAATTTTAGTTTGTACTCCTTCTTCAGAGTAATAGTGAGAAAGCAAAACGGATAACGTTTACCTTTCTGTGGTGTCAAGTTTTGATGGATCATATAAGAAAGCATGCTCTCTTTTTGTGAATTATAGCAATAGACAGAAGCAGGAATACTAGAAAAGGATGTTGTTTTTTCACAAAGCTTTTACTCATGAGTAGTGAGATAACAAACAACTGAATTTCAACCTTTCAAATTTAAATCCATCAAAATGCACTGTAAAATATTTTTTAAATGACTTGTGAGTTAAAGCTTTGGGAATAAGACCCAATGTTTTGTTCGGAGATTAAATATTCGACACTGCAATGCTGTCTGAAAATATTTTATAGGACTATACGAGGTTGAATTTGTAAAGCCATTTTTCTCGACCAATTCTTAGTATCTGATCTGGGTCACGTCCACAGGTGAATATAAGAGTTTCAGGTGCAAAATAAATACCAAAAACAAAAGATTTAGTGATGCCAATTTACATTAACATTTTCTCCACAGCATAAAAAGAATGAATGCTGACCATTTTAAGTAATTTAAATTATACTGGAAATTTAATATTTGCATTTGAACTTAGGACTGTTCAAGCACTTGCTGTACATTTGTTAGATTTAAAATACCCAAGAACACAAGCAGAGCCTACTTCTGATAACAAGAAAAAACAAAACTCATTCCTGTTGGTAAAGTGGTCACTAGAACCGGAGAAATAGGAACATATAAAAAACTTACCTGACAGAAAATCCCTTCTCAGCATGGCTCAGGTCAACAGCAGGTGACCCAGGGGTCTTGTCTGCCCAGGACAAGTCATCATCAGGAGCTGCTTGGGGGGATCCTGGAGAAGCAGACCAAGGGTTGCTGTGCCAGATGGATGGGGACTGAGGAAGGGAACGCATTGACCTCATTAACGCATGCGATACTTGATTACTGAACGAGAGAATTTTACAGAGGCTTTCTCCATCATAGGACTTCAGGTTGCAGGTTTCGGAGGATGGGGTGGTAGCCAATGGAAAGCTTCTTGTCCGTTGGCTGGGGGACTTGAACACCATGTTTTCTTCAGGTTCCAGCGATGCTGAGGAGGGCACAGTTTTTGTGCTGCTGCTTCTCCTGGGGCCATCCAATGGAGACACTGGCGGAAGACTGGAAGGTACCTCTGGCTCTGCTGCTGGGATAGTCACCTCTACTGCTGACTTGCTTTCACCAGGGGGGCTAACTTCGGCTGCTTTATTGGCAGCATGACAAGCAGTGTTGACAGCTGAAGTTGTGTCACTTCTGCTTGGAGGTTTGTCTACCAAGGGTAAAGACAGTGACGGAGCAATCCTTTTAGTTCCTCTTTCGGTAGATTCAGGGCTAGAGAATGTTTCAAAAGAGTTAATTTTCTGTTTGAATGACAAGTTGGATTTGGTCGAAGTATTTCTTAAACTCACACCAAACGTGCTTCTTGGATCTGGTGTGCTCCCGTCCTGAGGTTTGGTTGTTGCTGGCAGTTTTCCACTCTTTAACCCTTTCAGGCTCTGGCGAACCCAAACCGACTTTGGTGCCACTGGAGGACCTTTCTTAACATTCAGGGAATATTTTACAGCTTCAGCTCCATCAGGTGCATCCTTTTCATGCACGGTGGAGGCGTTCAGGTCCGGTTGCCCATTCTCCTGACTCATGATGGCACAGCTTGGTTGTTCCTCAGCACTGTCTGAAATCCTTACCCACGGGTCCTGTGTATGATGAGCCACAAAGAGATCCACGTGAGCTTGTCTTCTTAATGCTGGCCTTTTAGTTCCCGTAGAGAGGTTTGTGGGAGAACCAACACCTAGTTTGAAGCAGCCATATATTAAAATTATGAAGCCTGACTACATATAACCTTTGCGTTGTTGGAAATGGTAAGGGTCGGGGGGGCGGGGTTGTTATAAAAGAAGCCAGGAAAAATATGATTTCCCCTTTCTTGACAAAAAGCCTCAACAGCACATAGAGTTGTTAGTGCTGAGTGAAGCAAAATACTACCAATAACATTTGCTATTAACAGAGCCAAATCAAGAAAATGCTGCTTTGCAGAAAACATCTTAAGCTTATCAGTCTTACATTTAAAAAATTGCACTGTTCAGCAAATGCATGTCCTTTTTTTCAAAGGGTATTTCTAAATGTTGATGAATTAGCAATGAGGACAATTTACTGTAGTTCTATCTGGTTTTAGCAATCAAGTAGAGGAAACATTTGAAATGTTAAAAGGTTTTTTATAAAAATCGTTATTTTAAACCCTTATTACCATTCAAGAATGCTCAACAAGGACTGAAAAAATACTGACATGACTGAACAACTGATTACTGCTTTTTTTTGTGAAAGGCTTTGCATTAAACCTCATGAAACAGTCAAGGAAGCAATTACTATATCTTACACTTTTACCATTCCAACAAAAACAGCACCTTATACTACCATATTCTACAAGATACACCCAATTCATTTTACCTAAAGAATACATTATTTTTAAACGTGTTGTACATAGTGATAAAACATGTACGCACTTTGGTTTCTTTCTTCTTCTCGTAAAGGCTTATCTCTTGCAGTTTTAGAGAAGTGTCCAGCCTCCCCTGGTGATAACGAAGTCACGCAGACAGTGTTAGTGTGGACCGTTTTAATTCCTTCTGACACCAAGCTCACTGCTTCCTGTAACACAAACAGGAAACAAGACATGCTCTTAGCCCATTTGCACAGACCGCAAAAGCTACAGAAATGCATCCGTTCATCTCTCAGTTTGACATGCATCACCAAGGCATGCATTAAATAAACTGTATAGATTAAATCAATTCTGCAGGCTGAAATATAAACAAATGCTTATTATGCAACAACTGGATATGCAAATCTGAAAAGGCAGACATTAGTATTCACCTTGATTTTATTAATATCTGATATCCCAGCACAGGCATTTTGGAAAATTCACAAAAAAATCTTTGTATACAGTAGAGGAATCACAGTTGTTCCATTTTACTAAAATAATTTAAAAAGTCCAGATTTACCACAAGGGTCAGGGAAAAAATAAATAAATACATAAATACATCAAAATGGGTGTTGGGAGCCAATAAAAGGAAGTCCTTTTAAAAGTTGACTGTGGCAGACCTTGTGAAAGCATAGCAATGTGTACTAGAGCACACTGGAAGCATGGTAAAGCATGGGATTGTACAGTCAAGTGCATGCGTAGCAAAATCATGAGAAACTGTAACATTGCCAAGCAGATTTACCATAGTTCACTTTGATAAGAGGCTTGATAGCACATTTCCAGGGTTCTGATTTTTCTTGTAATTAAGTCAAATTGCTATGAAGTGAAGCACTGAAGCTTAATTTTGAATATTATGTTTTAATTCAGCTATGCCCCACACCCAACACCCTCCCCCCCTCCATTTATGCAAACACACAAATCAGAGAAATACTCAAACGTACATTTTTAAAGAGTAAATCAGGAATCTTTCTCAAAGCCATGAATAAACTGTAGAAAAACTAAAATATGTGAAAAAAGTTATACTTCACATAAAATTAAGATGCACAGAAAATGCATGCATATCATATGTAGTATACAGCTCCATTATCCACGCTTATCATTATGAAATAAAATTCACATTCTCATCTTTGTAGCCCACACCCTTTTTAACTGGTCGCTATAGACTGGGTTATCAGATATGATAATAAATACACACACACAACATTACATGAGTTTATTCTCAATAGGAAAACCTTTCCTCTGGAATTGAATGCCAGCTACAGCATATCCCATGTTGTATGAGCTTGGGTGTAATTCTAGACAAGTCTACACATTCTCAGTTTTAAGGTATGCAGATGCCTGGTTTGAGATGCTTGTGGATACAGGAAACAATCAGTCATGCTAACCACACTGCAATTTCTTTGAGCAGCCAATATGTCTTTCTTACCGACTTCTCTGTGTAACACTGAGCAGCAGTAAATGTCAATTTTAATTATAAAGGTGAATAGAATATAAAGCTCAGGCCCTTTTCTTAAACACAACAGTTACTGTGCTCTTGCTGTTGGTCGAACTACATCTGCTCTGGCAACAGCTAGTGTAAACATCCACAGACAAACCTTGCCTGTTCTGCACTGTGGTTTGAGAGGTGTTGTAACATAATGTTACCTTGCAGCCTTTTCGTTTCAACGAGTGTGTATTGTACATTGAAGTTGTTACAAACACAAGTTGAGAACTAACAGCCACACCGTGCTTTAAAGGAAATCATCTGTGCTTACAATGTCTTAAATTATATATCGCATCAAAATAACATGCATATTCACATAGCGATAAAGCTAGTAAGTATTAAAAGATTGAGGCTTTGCTTTGATAAAGGTAATGATAGTACAGAATCATTAGAAAGTGTATTTAACTCTAGGATCTCCTCGTCTACAGGTCGTCAATTTGATAACCATGCTGACATATTTTTATGCAGAATGGTTCATTTCTTTTATAAAATCCTACCTGGCACTTTGTAGAAGGAGGTTTCCAGTCGTTGGGTGAGTCTCCGTTCACACCTGCATGGTCAGAAAAATGCTCTTCCTTTGAATGCTCTTGCTGTTTAAAGTACCTCCTCGGTGGGGGTTTTGGCTTGGAGGATCTTGCAGTTTTGATAATGAAGTCTTTAGATTGTTGGCTGCAATGTTTGCTGTTAGGTATGTTGTAATCGTCTTGGTGAGGAGGGGATGGGTTGTTCTCCATAACCGACCAGCCCGGCGATCCAGCCACAGTGCTTTGCGGAGCCGTCATGGGCACGTCAACACTGTGGACCCTGCACTTCATGCCAGCTTGCTGGTTTGAGAAGCCTGAGCCCCCGTTCGAGCAGGGTGATCTGTGGTCGGAGCTTGTATCACTGCTTGAGCGCATCATCACCTTCTGGGATCTCCTGTTGTTCAGTTGACTGAAGCTTCTCTCCAAGCATTTTTCACATTTCTGCTTTCCATGAGAGCATGGATCATTTTTCTTTAGGGCTGAAAGATAAGTGGCAATATATATATATATAATATATATATATATATATATATATATATATATATATATATATATATATATATATATATATATATATATATGTTTTATATTAATAATATTTATATCTATAATATTATAACATTAAACAAAAATACATTCTGATTCCCTATTCATAAACCTTTAGGATTGTTTTATTGCAATGTTATTTTAAGGGCTGTTTTTAAAAGACATTCATTTAAACAGTGCTTTAAAAAATAAGAATACATATTTCATGCGAACTCGATTTAATTCATTTACATGGGCTTTAATTAAACAGTCCTTAACATTCCTTAAAATGGTTCTTAATAAATTCAAATAGTTTTATATATTTTATAAGAAAGAAACATGTTTTACTTTTGATCTACCGGTATAAAGCATACTCAACCTTTACCACCATACAATTTGAATGATTTAATAATGTTATTTTGTGTACCTTCTATGCTCCACTGACTCTTGACTTTTCTCAATTTGCTGTTTTCAACAGCTTGTGCAATGGCTTCGTTTAGCTGCTGTTCTGAAACCTAGAGAACAAATGATGATATTCTAGAGATAATTACTGAACAATTGTGTTGAGTGGGCTCTACAAATGAACTCTTTGTGTCATTATGAGAAAGCAAACACTTGTGGTCCCTATTGTACGAGAAGTCAAGTGCACTCTACCTACCTTTGGATCTGGGTGACGACTGATAATAACCTGGACAGGCCCCGGGTGGCATTGGCTGAGGACTGTGTAAACCTCATTGAGAGTCATGTTGTGAACCACTGTTTCATTGATTTCAATGATTTCATCCCCACCCCTGAAATGCACAGTCAAAAATGTTTTAAAGGCATGCATATGTCAAAAACAAAGTCACAAACAGGCAACTGAAATAAACTGTTCCTGAGGGGTGTGAACTAATAGGAAATACCTCAGTCTTCCATCCATGTGGGCCACAGAGCCAGGGGAGAGGGTGTGGATGTAAATACCAGGGTAGCCTTCACTGGAGGGGACACAGCACAGCCCAATCCCCAGGCCGACACCCATTTCTGAAGACAGGAGACAAAGTGAAAAGCTGCATTAAGCAAAAGATGAAATTATCGTGTAGCTTTTTTATTGCAGAAATGAGGATCCAAAATAGCAATATCTGTAATTTGCAAACACAAAGATGCATTTCAATCATTGGATAAAAGCTAGGTTAAGTGACTGTCATTACTAGTGAGGCCAAAGTCAAATTACCAGAGGCATCCTAGACCATCTCAAAAGGAGCAGCACTGCCAGTGGAAAGCACCACTTGTGCACAAATAGTGCATTTTCCAAATTCCAAATCCAAGCAGCTATGATATCATTCAAGCAATACCACCCCACCCCCTGTTTTCAAGGGCCATTAACAATAATGCATCCAGTTGTACTTTTTTACAAACCAGTTTTAACCTAGAGGGGTCAGAGCTTGTTTCACCTTTGTGCAAAGTGATATCCATCATGATTCTGTCTTTGGGCTTGGCTGGGCTGGTTAGGAAGCTGCAGTCTGCCAGCACTGGGCTGGAGCAGCTTCCCCGGCTGTTGATGGTGGCGCTGGAGCTGAGTGAGCGCGAGCGGCACAGGTGGGAGACGCCGGAGGAGCTGGTCGAGGCTCCGATCCGCAGGCTGGTCCGCACAGCCAGCGTCAGCAAGCCCTTCTTAGTTTGCTTCAGAGGAGAGAACAAAATGCAGCGCTCAGTAAAAACACAATTTTTGATTGTATTTTCTAAATGGCTATAAAATCGTGGATTTGCATTTTAGCACCTACCTTAAATTTCTTCAGGGCCTCATCGTGGGTCAATCCATGCAGTGACTTGCCATTCAACTCCAGTATTTCATCTCCTGTGATACATAAAATGCTGTTTGTACTGTGATCACTAGAGCCATAGTAAATATACAGTAAACCTGCTTAAAAAATGACTTCTCAGGGGTCCAAATAAACTGTGTTTAGCCTGAGAATGCTGCCGCCATGTTGGTTGTAAGTTTTCTTACATCTATTGTAACATAATGTAATGCAAACTTCACATCAAAACGTGCATGCAGAATGACATGTATGACTTTCTGCTACCGTACCTTCTTGTAATCTTCCATCAGCTGCCGCTGCTCCACCTGGGAAAATAGTCTTGACATAGATTCCTATTGGTCCATACATGCTGTCCTTTCCACCGACTATACTGAACCCTAAACCCTGACAAGCAATAAAGACCATTGAGGTAAATGCATCAGAATAAACGTTCATTCTTCAAATAAATGGGAGGAATATATTCAGCCCTCAGATATTACATTTACATACAAGTAGAGGAATATGTGACTGCCATTTGCACCCCAAATATGCATCTACAAGTAACACAGTAGAAAATAATAATGTCATTTGTTACAATAAAAACAAGTTACCTTGCCTTGACCCTTCATCAGAACGATATTAGAAATAACAAAGGCTTGCACGCTGCTGCTTGAGTTCACTAAGTGTGCCGAGCTTAAAGACCGAGTGGGTCTTGCAATAACCTTTTAAGAAAAAAAAAACAAAAAACAAAAGACATGTAATACGTAATGAACAAACAATGAAATCATGTACCGATCCTAGTGGCATGCCCTTATTGCAGTCCCCACTGTGCCTTTTGGCGCCAGCACAGATGGGTCTTTTAACCTTTAAATAGTCATACTGCTCACACAACCTTACCCAGCAAGACATAGAACTATTACAACTGTATACACATGTGATTTTTTTTTTGTTGACTGCTTCTTACCTGGGCAGATGCATTAGAAAACTCCAGCTGCTGGGAGAGTGCCTTCCTGTTGCCGTAGAAACCTGGATTTCCCTGTGTGTTGTTACTATTATACATCTCTGGTGTTTTAATGATAAGGGCATCTAAATCTCCAATCCAATAGGGATTGACACCTGTAACACACACAAGCGGAACACTTCACATTGAGTGACCCCAATTACACTGTAATTACACTGTCATTGCATATGTGGTTACAAAGTACGTATCTACAACCACATGTGCAAAAACAGTGTTATTACAAAAGACGCTAGCAACTGCCAACATTTCACACAACCATATTGTGTTACTACAGTGCAATGTAGTTATTGATTTTAAAAACACAAGTAACAAATCTGGTATACAGAATGTAATATTCTTCTACAAGCCTATAAAGAAACATCTAATTAACACTAGACTCCATTGATATTTAACTACCCTACACACACACACACACACACACACACACACACACACACACACACACACACACACACACTTCCTGGGGAAATGAGAGTTCACAATGAGTGATAATTGCTCAGGGTATTAACATGCCATTTTCTGGTGTTCATTTTGGTGTTCATTTACATGATTAAACTGGTTTACGTATAGTTTAGAATGTAGTATGGCGAGTTTAGCATGATTTTATGAAAATAGGAAGGGGTTAATATGTTCATATTTATTCAAATGCACACTTACTAGTAGAATTACTCCGAGTCCTTTTACAAGACAACTTGGTCTGGGGATAATTATCTGATTTTTCAGTATTACACTCATTGGATCCCTCCCCAGTCATGTCTGTGCTGTTTCTCTGCAAAACAGTTACAAAGATAATCAACCTTAAAACGCACATTGCATCTTGACATCTGTACTCTGTTAAACAAAGCACACGTCATTATAACTTGATGCCTGCATTCCTGTGCCTAGTCAACAATAGATGGTAAGTCTGTTTATGTACCACACAGTTGGCAAAGGCAAGCAAAAAGAAGTATGTTGGGAAAAAACCCCAGTAAATTCTTAAGACTCTATGGAAAAAAAAAAAAACACGTCAGACTGCAAACTTATCATGACAGATATTTCTAAGGATTAACAAGTTTAAGAAACTTGAAATTGCCTTTTCTCCGATGTCATGTGCACACCATTGTTTAGTTAATGTATGGCATTGTATGGATACAGTACATATTTTTGTGTGCAGTTAGCATTTAAGTTGTTCATTACAGATTTGGAAAGAAAATAAATGAATCAATTATGCTGATAGTGTTTTATTTTGAGAGAAGCAGAGTTGGTCAAAGAGAATGAGCCTGATTAAGAGTAAGGCAGAGGCAGCCACCTTTGGAGGAATGTCATTCCCAGCCTTTTCTTTATCAGTGATGATTGCCTGAGGCTGCTGGTTTTCCTTGTCGGTAGTTGGTGATGCAGAAACCGAGGTAGATCTGTTACATAAAAGCGACCCTTTATTTTCATCCACAGGACAAGTCTGTAAAAGAAAAATATAGAGAGAAATAACCCATGAACACATGTCATTATGCAAGTTATTCTTTTCATTTGGTCTTTGATGACTTAGCTACTGTACAGAGTTTCACGAAAATGTTCTTCCATGCATGTTTTATCCCTCAGAACAGACTCAAGAAGGCATTCTTTAATTAACTCAAGATCTTTATGAATAGGACCCAGTGTATCATAAGAAACAACACTTGGAAGCTGTGCAATGTTGCAGAGTTTAGTGTTATTGTCATTTTTTTTAAAATCCCACCTGTAACTCTTATCTGTCTGTGCACAAAAAAATAGTGAACATCAAATTAATTCTGAGATGCTCAGTCCTTTACAGTACAAATGCATGTTTATTAATCTGAAGACAAATATAATATTACTTGTTAATATTGTCACTAAAAGACTAGTAAAATTCAGTGATTGCAGTTAAAGGTTTCAAGTACAAAACAAAAAAAGCGTACCATTAACTTGTTGGAAACAACCAAATCCACTAGCCCTGTTGCTGCCTGGAGCACAGACTCAGCCTCATGTCTTGAGAGGCCAGTCAGGGATTGTCCGTTCACTGTCAACACCTCATCTCCAGGATGAAGGCGACCATCTCTGAATAGAGAGCAAATGATGTAGCAGACAATATAATGGTAATAATGCACTTGTAAATATAATCCAGAAAGCATGTACAAGGCTACAGAGAAGTTCAGGACAGCAGACCACCACCACTGAACTCAATGGTATAGACTGAGGTTTACCTATGTGCTGCCCCTCCGTTCATCACATGGCTAACAGTAATTCCTCTGTTTGGTACTGCAGAGGTGTCATTTGCAGAGATTTGAATCCCCAGACCTTCATCGCCAGTAGCCACACACAATTTCCAGATGCAGCTTTCCTGTTTAATAACAAGACACCAGTGGTATAAATATAAAGGCGCTTTTCTTTCAGGGTTAACCTAGGGTGCTTTTGTTTATATTTGGATAGAGTAAGTGGCCCTTCTCATGTTCCCATTCACACAAGTTTTCAATTCATTTAATAGCCATCAGTGTGTATGCATTAGAAAATGACCTCCCGCCCCATTTCCCGTAACGTTTGATTTCAATTAGATTCTGTCATATTGTAATTTTCCCTTAACAAGAATGTTGCATTTAAATGTTCAGCACATAGATTCTGAATGAATTGTCTGCTAAGTTTAAAGAGTTTTTCGATCAAGTTTTCTGCAAGGTGCTGTGAGAGCATTTAGGTATGTGTATTTGTGTATAACTGTGTATTTAAATATAGCAATAAGAGCAATGAGATGAGAACTTATTCTGTATTACGAATTCACTTTTAGTCATTTTAATATGTCTTCAACTCATAGCATTTGTTTTCCCAGCTGAAAAAAAATTATAAAGTTAATCCATTTTAAAGACTGTTGAAATCAGTGCAGCCTCATGTTTGACCATTGACTGTTGTTGTTTAGAAAAAAGCCTGTTTCCATGACATCACTGGAATTTCTTCTGCGATCTGCATCAAGATTTTATGCATAACTTTTCTCCCTCGGAGTTCCTTTGTGTAAACCCAGTAGATATTGCACCGTACGTGGCTATGAGCAGCGGACAATTACAATATATTGGGCATGTGGTCAGCAGTATCTGATTTGCATGAGAAATTGCAAGATAACAAACAAGAAAAAAAGATTAACTGGAAGCAACTTACAGTTCTTAAATACATTTCAAAATGTAGCAATCAGGAGTCTTTCAAGCTGCTTTCTCATTTAAAAAAAAAAAATCCAGCTATTTTTTGAGGGTACAGAGCATGGCCTTTGAAAGTCATAATTGTGAAATTATTATTATTTTTTTTTTTTTTTTTTTTTTTTTTATCCCAATTCAAAGGCCACAAGCAACCGTCCAACCACAAACATCAAACAACATCAATTACGAGTCTTATAATGGAAAAACAAAACCAAAATGACAAATATTCATTGTGCCTTGATCAATGTAATGTTTACAGAGCTGTTCTTTTCCAGTGTGTAAATACATCTTAACATACCGGTAAAATGCGAATGGTTCAAAAATTAATCCCACACTACAATTTATAACTTGTTAAAAGGATGCATATATTTACAACATAGAAGAAAAAAACACGAAACCACAAAATCCTAATTTATTTAAGCTGAATAGCTCATCAATGACTTATCAACCATCTACACAGATAACAACATCACTAACCAATAACAGGGCATATAGAGAAAGCACATTCCTGTAGAACCATTTATATGGCAAATGTGATAATGTTCTAATAACTTTCACATAGCAATTTGAATTATTTAACACTAGTTCATAATTCTGATTGAATACAGGACGTGTCTGATAGTGTATTGTTATTGTACTTGAGATATGTAACTTTAAGTTTGTAACCCATGCTAAATAAATGCCTAATGGATCTTTAAACTAGAATCTAACTCGAAGCATTATGCCCAATTAGATTGTTTTTAATGGCATAGTAAAACGAGACAACAATACAGACTATATTTTTATTTGACTTATTCTATTCTTCAAGAAACATACAAAATAAATATTGTATATAGAAAATGCATGTTTTAATTGTACTAATATAAATTATCTTCCTCTTGCCGACATTAGATAATTGAACCCAATTTATGAAGTGCACTGGATATGAATTTACTATCAGTTATCAGCAGTTAAACCATCATCATAGTGAATCCTAAGGAAAGGGTTCAACTTTCTGCTTTTGTAGAAAAATATAGAGATGTATTTTCACAATTCATTCATAATTAATATTAATAAAATGCTGATCTCAATTCTGCAAACTGGTTGTCTTTTAGAGAGAGAGAGAGAGAGAGAGAGAGAGAGAGAGAGAGAGAGAGAGAGAGAGAGAGAGAGAGAGAGAGAGAATGATGGATGGATAGTCCATTTTAAACATCCTGTACCTCAATGGAAAATGTTCTCCTCATATTCTTCTTGGCATATTCCTCATGTTCTCCTGTGGTCCTTTGTGGGTCACAAGCTTTGTGTTCAGCAGAGTGTGTTGTGGACACCACCTGTACCCTGGGGTTTCTTTCCGATCTTTCTCTCCCACCGTCTTTCTCGTTTTCAGCTGAATCGGGGTATTTTTCCTCAGGGCTCGATCCTTCGTCGCTGTTTTTGGAATTGCATAGTATTAATGACCTGGAAATGAGCCCAAGCTTCCGCGACCTCCTGTTGGTTTTGCCTGTAGCGCTTCTCCTCTCCGTCTTCATCGCAGGCCCATTAGCCTTCTTCTTGTGGTTGGTATAGCTGTGCGGCATGTCTGCTGATGGATTTCCTCTGCCCTGGCCAGCTAATGGAAAGAGACGTTCTGTAAAGCAATTAGAAAATTCAGTTAGGAATCCTGTTTCATAAGTGTTCTGAGAGACTGTTGAGACAGACTAGATAAAAGCTCTTTTCTTCCTTGCCTAGAAAGCACATGTTGTCTCATGACTTCCTATTAATTCCCATCTTGGAGTTTTGTACTTAGCGCAGGACTCTTTGCCTCCATTGACTCTTAGAGAGTGGATAATATGGGTAGGATTTAGTAATGCTGAGGGTCATGTGAGGTTTCTTGCAGACCTCCACCAATGCATTTCAATGGAATGGCTACCCCTTCTATTTACTCTTATTTGCCCAAATACTATACTACACCAGATTTGTAACCAGACCTAAACCAACACCTGATTTGTAGTTTGATGAAAATTGGATTGCTTTCCCACTGTAGGCTATAGTATTTGTAAAACATATGTTACCCATACCCTTATCAATAGCATTGAGCATCACTGATGTATAACAACAAAGCACAAAGGGGTTGAAAAATTAGCTCTTATTTTATACATGCGCTGGTTGACTGCAAGTAAGAAGCCAAATTAAGCATCATGTGTTTTGGGTTGGATGCTAGAAGAATGTACTTCTGGATATCTAGTTGAACCTGATTCATTTACAGTGTTTGTTTTATTTATTTTTTGTTAAACTAAAGGTTTTTAGTAAGCCATGATGCAGCTCAGCGAGAATGGCCACATCAGTACAATGTCAGCCAAACAGAGTCAGCAAGTAAGTCCGAAGGCGATGAGTTTTCTTAGCACTGAGGAATAGGGTATTCATTTATAAAGAAGAGGAGTGTGATCATTGAGATTTCCATACGGTTTAGTGTTTGTTCAATATGTTTTTGAGTATTTTTTGTTATGGGAAGATGAGGGGGTAAAATATCAAACCTAAATAGTAATTTTGGTTCAGGTATGAAATATCAGTGTTATGTTAACTAATGTATTCTTCAGCGTTTTCTTGTTGTTATATTCACATTGTATATCACACAACAACAACAACAACAATACCTTAGATAATCCTTCAATGTCATACCCATACCAAGAAGCTTTGTAAGCTGTCAAAGCTGTTACCGTCTTTACCTGATTCACTGGCTCCCCTGTGTTAGCAAGACCATTTCATTCTATCAGTTTCATATTGCGTTGTCTTGAGACAAGGCCTAGTATAACTGTAATATGTCATGCTGATGCCCAGTTTATTTAGAAGCACAAATCTAACCTTAATCTACTTTCTTTACAGCAGAGAACTTGCAATACATTAAATGGGGAGCTGAAATATTTTATCCTGCACAATCCACTCTTGTTTTAAACAGCTGGACATAAAAAAACAAAAAAAGAAAGTGTTTTTATAACGTTTATTGCAAAATGTGTGTTTTCCATCCAGCTCACTATACACACGCACACAGTGTTCTTTGATTCTTTTCCAAGTCCTAGTTATTTTGGCTTGTGCTCCACTACAGAGAAGTTGACAGCACTAAGTCGGTTTCCATTACAGACAACAGTCTCTGTCACAGCCTGAAAATGTCCTTTGCTCTCCATCAGAGTTCTAATAGAGTGCGGCAAACAAAAAGCTATAGTTATGCAAACTCTGAACCTTGCCACATTTAACAAACAGCACTGCACTTTCTCATCACACTGTCTTACTGGAAGTTTGTTTTTTTCTGTTTGGACTGGCTGACCATGCTGGCTAACCTCAAAAGTACCCAGACCAATGAATAATAAGAAGTGTTGCGTGATATAAACTATCAGTCTCAAAAGACGCTGACCTGTGAACTCATTAGCTGTTTATAAGCAAAAGCAACAGACTGATGAATAATTTGCCATTTAAAGAAACACATGTTGATTTTCCCATGGATTAGATGAGATACAAACCTTTTTTTCTTTAAGGAGGATGAATTTATGATGTGCAGGGGTGTGGCTGTTATTTCAGCTGAAAGGCATTATAACTGTAGCAGCAGCAGCAGCTCTGGTCCTGACATAATTTGGTCCGTCCAGCAAGGGGTGTAAGGATGGCAGTGTATTTGTGCTTACTTTTGAATCTGTGTTTTGTTTCCATGGCAATCTAATGCCTGTAGACCCTGAGACAACTTCTTAAAACGTGGCAGGTTTTAGAAGGACACTGAGCTCCAGTTTGGATTATATGGTTTAAATTCCCAGCAGTTACACACTGGCACGCTGGCACACTGGCACACTGACAAGCTGGCAGACTGGCACGCTGGCACACTGACATTCTGGCACACTGGCAGACTGGTATGCTGGCACACTGGCAGACTGGCATACTGACCCACTGGCATGCTGGCACACTGGCAAGCTGGCATGCTGGCATGCTGGCATGCTGAAATGCTGGCAAGGTGACAAACTGGCACGCTGGAATGCTGGCATGCTGGCACACTGGCAGCCTGTGGGATCATGAAATCCTTGAACAGATGCACAGATGCATCGTTTAAAATCCTAATGTATAAAAAGAGGGACCCTGGCAGAATATATCAGTATATATTTTAAAAATCTAGTCTTATGCATCTCTGCTTCATTGTGCCCCTTTTATACATGCATATATAATACACAGTACAGACACAGTCCTTGTCTCACCAGCCAAGATTAAAGAATAGCTCCAATGGCCCTGGTTGGTGGCTGGATTATCACAGTTGCATAAACAGCATAAACAGGATGAGAGTTAGTATTTAAAATAAGTTGTCATACTCCCTTAGCTTTAGATGCATTCCTTTAACTCACCTGGCATTGCTTCTCCTTTCAACTGACTCCTTAAACTCCATGCAGATACAATCCAAGCAAGCATATGCTCTGAGTAGACCTTTATGCAGAAGCACCCCAGAGAACACAATGTCATTAAACAATGCCTTACGTTTTCTCAGTTTTGCAGCAGGTGTCCATTTGCAGTGCAGCTTCTAGAGAAAGCGTCCTGTATTTGCCACTGCCTTCCACAATTTTAGCTGGCATCAAGCTGCTCACACCCCTTTCCCACTAAGCCAAAGAAACTGCAGCAACGTAATGTGTGACTCTACTTTTCCTCAATCATACTCCAAATGGAGTTTGGCCCATTGGTTCTTAAAATAAAATTTAAAAAATGACAAAAAACTAAAAAATAGACACATTCTTCCCCTATTTAGCACTGCTGTCTGAGACTGAGTTTCCTTTAAAACTCTGCGACTCTAACATTGACGCAACACAACAGTAATATTGTTTTGTTTCAAAACCTTAGCCAAGGCTTGGAAAATGGAACACACATGAGCCGGTGAGCTAGCAAGCAGGACAAAACCTCATTCATAGAAAGAAATGAAGCTAAACATCACATACAATACATTCACTTGAAAGCTTGTCAGGAGAAAAGCTGAATTTGGAAGAAACACAGTGGTTTATATTCCATTGACATGCAGTTCATTTTCTGAATGTTACCACACAGAGTGCAACTGGTACTGCTAAAGCCAGTTGTGTGTTGGCCATGCCCTTCACTTTCTGTTCCAGAACCTGTTCTAAATTCTGAGTTCATTCCAAAATAAATATGAAGACATGATTCTGTTATGCAATAAAGTATACATGTATAATAAACTTAACACTTTCTGTACATTTTGGGGGCTCTTGATTAACAAGAAGCTATTGTCATTATTCTTACTTTATATATGTTTGTATATATGTCTGTATGTGGGGGGATCTGTGAACAATGTATAGAAAATTATAGTGATGAAGGCATTATCCAAACAATTTGAAACGCTGTAGTTTAGTGTAAGATTGAGTGTTGAATATGTGGGAACCTGTCTAAAGGTTTCTGTGGTGAACCATGGTCGACTATACTGCTGCTTAGATCAGTCTCATGAATCGTTTGGAAGAGGACTAGTCATCCACCTAACCATGACCACAGTCTCCTGAGAAGACTGGGGAGGCTCAAGGGAAAATGGTTTTGTCATGTGAGAAGTTGTCCCAAATGTGGATCTTAAAAAGCAAAAGATTTAATACTTAATTTATTTATACTTTTCATTTATTTATATATAGTGGTTATTATAGTTAATAATATATGTGCTACAAAGAAAGAAATCCACTTATTTTAGTCCAACAAAAATGTATTCTGTTTGCCACTCCACAGGTATGCACAGCCTGGTCTAGTGCAAATGACTGCATAGTGTAGATGCACTGTCTAATTACCCTCCCTGTCCCAGCCACCAGACATCGTTTGGGCAGCCCACACCCAGTATGTTTTAAACAGAGCTCTGTTGAAAATGAATGCACTGACATGGTCTACAGTAGCTGTACTAAACCAGATACTGCTCTTAA
This sequence comes from Polyodon spathula, assembly GCF_017654505.1. Lineage (NCBI taxonomy): Eukaryota > Metazoa > Chordata > Actinopteri > Acipenseriformes > Polyodontidae > Polyodon > Polyodon spathula. The sequence continues at coordinate 12,740,281 of NC_054557.1, read as the reverse complement.
CTCCCTGTTGTGATGAAACAAAGACTAACAGAAGTAGATTGGAGTAAAATAGAGAAAACAACCACAGAAGAAGGATAGTTGTTCTTCAAAAATGTAGTACTAGAGGCGCAAAACAATTACATCCCTAAAGTAGACAAATCTAAATGTAAAACTAAATTGCCAAAATGGTTTAATAGATCAATTAAAAAAATATTCAGCGAAAAAAGGCACTTTATAGAGCATTAAAAAAGGACCAAAAAGAAAGTACGCGGAAAGAGTACACGGAACTGCAAACGCAAGTCAAAAAGGAAGTTAGAAAGTCCAAGAGAGAAATAGAAATGAACATTGCTAAGGGAGCTAAAACAAATTCCAAAATGTTTTTCCAATATTACAACAGCAAGAGAACATTCAAAGAGGAGATTAAATGTTTAAGAGATACAAATGGCAAAATCGTAGATAAAGAATAGCAAATATATTAAATGATTACTTTTCACAAGTTTTTACAAAGGAAGATACTGACAACATGCCCCACATGTCATCCAGTTCCTATCCAGTTTTAAATAACTTTAGCATAACTGAGGCAGAAGTGTTAAAGGGACTAGGAGCTCTTAAAATAAACAAATCCCCTGGGCCGGATGAGATCCTCCCAGTAGTACTCAAAGAAATGAAAGAAGTAATTTACAAACCGCTAACCAAGATCATGCAGCAGTCTCTTGACACAGGGGTGGTACCGACAGACTGGAAAATTGCAAATGTAATACCGATCCACAAAAAGGGAAACAAAACTGAACCAGGTAACTACAGACCAGTAAGCCTGACTTCTATTATATGCAAACTTATGGAAACTATAATAAGATCCAAAATGGAAAATTACCTATATGGTAACAGGGTCCTGGGAGACAGTCAACATGGTTTTAGGAAAGGGAGATCGTGTCTAACTAACTTGCTTGATTTTTTTGAGGATGCAACATCGATAATGGATAATTGCAAAGCATATGATATGGTTTATTTAGATTTCCAGAAAGCTTTTGACAAAGTCCCGCACAAAAGATTAATTCTCAAACTGAACGCAGTTGGGATTCAAGGAAACACATGTACATGGATTAGGGAGTGGTTAACATGTAGAAAACAGAAAGTACTGATTAGAGGAAAAACCTCAGAATGGAGTGTGGTAACCAGTGGTGTACCACAGGGATCAGTATTAGGCCCTCTGCTATTCCTAATCTACATTAATGATTTAGATTCTGGTATAGTAAGCAAACTTGTTAAATTTGCAGATGACACAAAAGTAGGAGGAGTGGCAAACACTGTTGCAGCAGCAAAGGTCATTCAAAATGATCTAGACAAGATTCAGAACTGGGCAGACACATGGCAAATGACATTTAATAGAGAAAAGTGTAAGGTACTGCACGCAGGAAATAAAAATGTACATTATAAATATCATATGGGAGATACTGAAATTGGAGAAGGAATCTATGAAAAAGACCTAGGAGTTTTTGTTGACTCAGAAATGTCTTCATCTAGACAATGTGGGGAAGCTATAAAAAAAGGCTAACAAGATACTCGGAAACATTGTGAAAAGTGTTGAATTTAAATCAAGGGAAGTAATGTTAAAACTGTACAATGCACTAGTAAGACCTCATCTTGAATATTGTGTGCAGTTCTGGTCACCTCGCTATAAAAAAGATATTGCTGCTCTAGAAAGAGTGCAAAGAAGAGCGACCAGAATTATTCCGGGCTTAAAAGGCATGTCATATGCAGACAGGCTAAAAGAATTGAATCTGTTCAGTCTTGAACAAAGAAGACTACGTGGAGACCTAATTCAAGCATTCAAAATTCTAAAAGGTATTGACAGTGTCGACCCAAGGGACTTTTTCAGCCTGAAAAAAGAAACAAGGACCAGGGGTCACAAATGGAGATTAGACAAAGGGGCATTCAGAACAGAAAATAGGAGGCACTTTTTTACACAGAGAATTGTGAGGGTCTGGAATCAACTCCCCAGTAATGTTGTTGAAGCTGGCACCCTGGGATCCTTCAAGAAGCTGCTTGATGAGATTCTGGGATCAATAAGCTACTAACAACCAAACGAGCAAGATTGGCCGAATGGCCTCCTCTCGTTTGTAAACTTTCTTATGTTCTTATGCTCTTAAGTGAAATCCCAGTAACTACACCTTTGGGAAGATTTTGTATTTTCTTATTTTCTTCTGTGTGTGTTGAGCTATTTTAATGGGCCCTACAAGCTGGTATTGAAAGAGGCTAATCCATTCAGTCTGCCCTAGTGTATATGCTATTTATCATCTGTTGAACTTAATAACATTACAGCAAATAGTAAATCATTACAGTTATCACAATGATATTTCATTCTGCATTTTTTTTACATGATTCCTTATTACTGACATGCCCTTCAAACACTAAAAACCTGCGACCCACAGGTCTTAAAGAGTTGTATGCTGACCTTTTTAAATGTATAGCTTACTATGATTCTGTGTGCTTTACCACACTTTCACTACACTTGTCTGTGCTTTTACCAGAGTTTACTACAGTAAACTTTTTATTAGGGGTTCAGTATATTGCATTTACTCTGATTTATTTTGGCAAAATCTTATCCCTATGGAAACAAATGTATGACATTTTTCTACAATTAAAAAAAACTTTAATAGGCTCTAAACATATAAATTACAAAACAAGTTGCTAATAAAAAAATAATCTATGCCTCGTTCAGCTATCCAGCTGTATGTTGGCTATGCCATTCACATTCTGTTCCCAAGCCTGTTTTAAATTCTAACAGCTGATGTCAAAACAGCAGGGCTTGAATTAGGAAATCCCAAGGAGTCCCAGAAAAGCAGGGTTTACCTGATCTGTTGACTTCACTTCCATCTTCTAAAGTAGAAAACTACTGTAGAACTTTGGAATCCAGCACGACATGCAGCATTGTATTATATCAGACATTCTGTTTCAACGACTAAAAAACAGACAAAACACATTACTTACCAGAGTTGATTATCTCCTTTACAAATGACACCCCTGATGCCTGTTGATGGAATACAGAGGAGGGGATGCATTGATTCCATTGTTTTTACCGCATGCCCAGTGAAATAAAAATATCTAGATGCATTTGTGTTTCAGGCTATGGAGCGTTATGAATTACAGTTTAACAATCTAGCTTTTCTACTCAGAAGAGATTTTTTTTTTTTCTTAACCCACTGCCAGAAAGTTTCAATGATTTAGATTGGGTACTTGCAACTACCGCCCTCCCTATTAGCAGCTGTGTATAAAGATGTTATTTCACTGCATTAACCACTGAGTTGTAGCCTTTTCCTGTCTCATAATTATTACATTGCTTTAAAAGCATAAACTCATGTTGGCCTTAAGAAAGTGTACCTCACAGTAAAGTACTGTGCCCAAGTTTATACATCACCCTACCTGATGTGTGTATAGATAGTATGTAGGCTAGGCTTGCAGTACTGTGTACCATCCATTCCAATATCCTTGGGAGACTCTTAAGTTGAGAATTATGTTTCAGCAAATGTTTGAATGCGCTTTTTGATTTATTTATGTTTGCATGAAGAGTGACAGGAACACAGGAGCATGGGGTCCTCTTATTGACATGAAAACACTAAAAACTGTGTGCATAGCTTTAATTTATATGTATACTTTTGTGTGCATGTGTATGTGTAACTCAGACAGCTGCATCGGTTAGCGTACAGTACATTTATAGGGTCTGCTATATATGTATAAAATCCATGCCAGCTTATTCATGAACAGTCCTAGTGTCACAGTGCTATGGCCCCCTTTCTGTTTATTTATCTAAAGAAAGTAGATGCAAGCCACCTCACCTTATAGGTAGGGATTCAAGTGATTCCACTGGGAAAGTTTTCCCTTTACAGTGCAGTTGATTAACCTAAATGAGCTGGAAAATCATAAAGCTCTTCAGTACTGCTGAAAGCCATGGCAGTGAATGCAGCCTGTGTAGCAAACAGCACTCTATGACTCATTGAGCAGACAGGAGTCCCAAAGCAAACAAAGTGGGGACAGAGGCTGAATTCAAGCTGCCTTGCAGCACCACAGACCAGAGAGGTTAATGATATATTCTTAGTGGAAGGTATTGGATATTGGGCTTTCATGTATTTGCTTGATCGTCCATTCGTTTTTCCACTAGCATTAATAACCTAGTGAGCAGAACATTACTTTTATTTTAGGATTTCTTTCTCACTATTATTTATTTTACACTTTTGTGTTTTGATTTTTGATTTTCTGATTAATGTTGCTGCTCTTGGCATCAGTGTAGCAGATATTGTACAATCAGTGGTTATCGGAGCCGCCCATACATTGTCCCACAAGCAAGTGGGGAGGAACACTCTTTTAGGATGTGAGGGAGCCGCCCAGTCTCTATCCCCATCCAATTATTCAACTTTCTTTTTTTGGCTGCTGGATGATATACAAATAATATATACCAAAAAAAAAAAAGGATAAAGATATTGTAATAAATTGTTCAAGAGAATTTCCCTTGTAACTGAAATAACATGTGATTTTGTCCTGCTAGTATTTCAGACAGTAGTGAGATTGTTTCTCAAAGGTCTCCCTTGATTATTACAGACTTGAATGATATCGCGTGCATCCTGCAGGAGTCTTCACTGTTGGCTAGTCTCTGTGCAGTACTGTAATTACACTAAAGAAGCCTTGTTCATCACACCAACAGCCTGCTGCATGAACTCATATTCCCACAGAATCCATTTGACAGCAGGGCTATACTGTCATCTGTGAACTAAATTAGCACAAGGGGATAGGGTTATGTATCTTTAAATTATTGATGAACATAAAAGAGGTTTAAGTAGCTTAGTACTTAAGTTAAGCAATGAATTTGTGTGTTGTGCAGACAAGGCAATTCACGCCCCCCAAATAGTACTATTAGACTTTATAAGTTCAAGAACTTAAAGTGTATAATGTACAGGAGCCATTTACCATGGTAAACGTTGTGCAGCAATTCAACAATGATTTATCATACTTGCCTACACAATTACAATGATTGCCTATACTCTGCCATGCTTTCACTGTGCTTTGCTGAATTGCATTAGATAAAAAAAATTGCATCTTTCATTTGCAGACCCAATCTATAAAGTTATCTTGTCTCCCTCTGCTGGTGTAAATGAAAGATTACATTTACTGATTTACTGATCTGAGGAAACATTTATTGTGGAATTATTACAGACAGAATAACTACCGTAATTCAATTCACAAATCTGATGACGCCATTTTACTTACAGCAAGATTTGTTTATATCCTGTTTTTGTCAGAAGTCTAGAATATTTGTACTGAAGTGGCTATTATACGTTTAAGGCCATTAAGAAAACACTTCTGCAGTTATGTTTTTACATTCCATATTTCATGTTTGCTATTGTTTTTCTACAAACCACCATTCCCTTCCACAGTTTGTGGGTTCTCCTCCACAGTTTGTGGCACAGTCCCTTCAGCTGGTGTCCTTGTTGTTTCGACTGGTGGTTCAGGTCTGTCGATCATTGTTTGTGCGTCTTTGCCCGGGTTCCTGGTTACCAGAAGCCAGTGATTAAGATCACGCTCAGCCTTATGGGAGTCCAGATAGGTGTGTGCTGTGACTTCATATTCTTTTCCATACAGTGTCCTGCAAAGGAAGGATTGTGTACTATTTATTTTAATTCCTAACTCTTTTAAACTCGTCAGTGTGCAAGAGGGTGTTTTTTTTTGTTGTTTTTTTCTTAATGTCTGCTTTAACAGTATAGAAATGTCTGAACTTTATTCAGTCATTTAAAATAGACTCAACATGCTTAAAGCTTTGTTAATAAGATCATATATATCATAACTGTATGCAACTGCAAATGGAGCCTAATGCATGCCATAAAATCAAACAATAATAGCGTGATCACATTGTATTATTTTCTATGATAACCTTTAACACACACACAGTATTCTTCAGAGAAGTACAGTTATATATTTTTCAAATGACAATACTTACAATAAAGTGTAGTTTTCAAGAGCGGCCAAGCATTGGTTTGTCTTGCAATGACTGATAAGCACTTCTGAGTTTGCCTTTAAAGACAAAAACAAATAGGAAAACTTTTTTACATAGCCAGCCTGTCAACTTCCAATAAAGTCAGAACATCAAGTGATATTTTACATAACAGCATTCATTTAGAAGATTCTTTTCTCTTCTTTCTTTTTTTTTTTAATTTTTTTTAAGCTTTGGTATTACCAAAGTGGACCTTGGAGTCTTGCAGAGAAAACTACTCTGCTACTACTCTAATCACTGTCCAAACTCTAGATGTATGTTTAATAGAAGTATCCAAACCTCTGTATGATGTAAGTTTAATCTATACTGTACAATATGTATAAATATATATATTCTTTCAAGTAAGACTCACTGACAACTCATTTGTCTCAGAAATGATCAGAGCAATAATTGTACATACACTGCATACTCCTCCTAGCCGTTTAAGTGCACATACACTTTTAATGAATTGCTTTAAACAAGCACAAATGTTCAGTCCCTTTGGTTGCTTCTTAACACAGGGTTCAATGTACATGGATCCATTCCTAATTTTTCATTATAGGTTTGTTTTTTGTTTTTTCCAATGAAACAGGTGGTGCAAAATACTTTGAAAATATAATACTGCCTCTTCAAGCCACTGTGCCTGATAACAGCTACAGAAAATGAATGAATGCAAGTTGTGATTTGTATATTACTTACAGGAACAGGGCATCCTTCATATTCAAGACGTAATTGAGGGTCACGGTAAACAGCCTGCCAGCATGACAGGAATGAGGGCTGCTCAGTCAAACTCACTTCCTGTAGGCGGGATTTCAAGGCACACTTCTCGAATGTTTTATGATCGCTTTTCAAATATAACTAGAGGGCAGAAAAAATAACATTGATGAATGCATAGAGAGAATTCATGGGGGGGGGGGATTAATTGTTGTAATTGAACATTTCTTTGGTTCTGTTTAAAGAAGGATTTAAGAACACCTTTGAGGACTTACTTTGTGATAGCTAGATAAACCCTACCGATCCGTATTAGATTTTAAAACTCTGGTATTATATGTGGCTCACCTCGCCTGCAAAGCCGTATGTGGTCCTTAGAGCAAAACTCTGGCCATATGTCAGAGGCTCACCCGCAGGAGTTCCATCAACACTGTTCAGTGAAGGGAGGGGAAAATGTTACTGCACAAACCTTTCTGCATTTGAGTTTAAGGTACATAAATAAAATGAAATACTGAAACCATAAAAGTATCCTAGAATAAACTATGAAACACAGGCAAAAGTTGTGGCTAATACAATACCTTCATCAGTGGCGGTGCAGCTTTTGTCTGTGTAATTTTACATTGCTATGGATCTTGGTGCATTGGGATTTCTATGATCTTTGTTTTTACCTGCTAAAGTTTGGTTAAAAAAAAGGTATGTGATTGGTCTATTCAATTGATCTAAATAACTATTTAGATCAGTAAATGGTCTTTACTGAACAGTATTGGTCTTTAGATCCGCCACTGTTTATATCAACCGAAGAGACCCCTCTATGGCGAGGCTGGTATTATTTTGTTGTATTTGTTAATGACTGTATAGCCTATGAATGAGTAGTGAGATTCCTACCTTTCAATTCTGAAAGAGTTTCTAACACAGGGGGTCAGGTTCATGCTCGCACTCATTCCACAAGGGGCCACAAGCGAGGAATTGGTCCCGACGTTCGTCGTGTCCGCATTAATACTCAGGGATGAAGGGTGACGGAATGGATCGATGCCAGTAAGGCTTTCCCTCTCGGTTCCAGGGTTTACCAGCATTACCGTGTCTCCAAAGTGGACCAATTCATCTGTGGTCACTGACAGATTAGTCTGTGAGGATGCAGAAGATTAATGACACACTTTGTCTTACAAAGTGCAGCAAGACCACTATGCAGGGCAATTGATTAATGTTGTTAATCTTTCTGAACAAAAAGCAGTGTTTGCACAGCAGACAATCAGCAGGTGTATGTTTTACTGTATAGGAGTTTTGGAGTCCCTGATAAGGCTGGGATGCTTCTACAGACCAGTAAACGTATTCTACAGCTATGTGTGTTTGAAATTAAAGCATTTTACATTATGTGTATTACATTATAAGTATGCACTACTGTTGAATGTAAGACAAGGCTCTCAGTTGCTTACGCTTTTTCGTTTTTGTTGCAAAACAGGTTAAAAATACCAGTGTTACCTCTTTCAAAATATTGCGTTTAAGGAAGCTTGTTTTCTGTACAATCAATTCCCCTCTTTCTTTCCTGGCTAAGAAGTCTTTCAGTACGTCCTGTGAGGAAATAAACGATACGGTATAATCCAATACGGTAAATAAATCATTCAAGTCACGATATCTTAACTAATCTAACAACTCTTACTGCGCTATCTCGCGTAAGAAAGCGTAGCTACAGTACCGAATCATAGAAAGCATAGTGGAAAACGTGTTCGACATTGATTAAAACAAAACGCCTTCTCCACATACTCTTACTGTTATTTTAACTTGAAATGCACCATGGTCCTTACCTCATCAAGACTAATATCTTCGCTCCAGTTTCCAACCCGAACATTAGCGCTGAAGGTTCTTACGCCGCTCATAATTAAAAACTTTCATTACAAATGAAAAATATCTTATTTATTACTATCTTACTGCACCTTACGAAAAGCAAAGGAAGTTGAGGGTTAAGCAGTATGTTTACAGGTTTCCACGGTTACCACTGAGTATGTGACGTTTTGTAATCACGTGACCCCAGCAAGCTACGTGCTAGTACTGGCGGTCAAAACAACCATGGCGGCTAATGTAAAGATGGTATCTTTCCCACCAAAATGTAATGTGTTTGCAACCACAGAGCACACCTGTGAAACCATTGTCAGATAAATTAGAAAGATATGATGTGCCAGATACTTGGAGTTTTTGACCCCTACTGTCCCTTCTCGGTGCTTTATACTACCCAGAAAGACAGCGATAAACTAGTTTATTATTTCCTTTTAAGAACATTTTACTTACATGTTATCAATTAATAAAGTATACATTTTCAATAATTTGTTTAAAAATACTGTACTCATTAATTATGTACAGTATTTCTATGTTGTTTGTTTGTAAACGTTTAACATCTTTCGTTAGACGCAATTAAAACAGTGTATAGTTCTATAGACCATTTTGCTATAGATTAGAATATCATAACTCTGTATGAGGATTTAAAAAAAAACTGAAAACCTTTGTTCTACGAAGCGTCGGTAACTGGAATCTTGATTTGTTCCTGTAAAATCAACTTTATCGAGTGACAGCTAAACCGGACTGTACTTTACCTTGTGTAAAAATGAGCTCAGCATTAACATTATGTTAAGGTACGTGCATAACGATTTCTGTTCATGTAGATTTATGTAGTTTCTATTATTTTGCATTTGGTTTTCAATTACAGATACATGTAACTTGCAGTATTGCATTTTCCTTTCTGAGAAAAGAGGAAGCATGCAGTTCGAAATTTATCCACTAGAGGGTGATCACGTATATTATTTTCCTGGGACCAAGCCTTTATGGTCACTGAACTGATTTATGAGAATTCTGTCTGTGAACTTCAAGTGCTTGAATAGGTATAGTAATTTGTAAGTTGGGATTGTGTATTAAAATGTGTTGAAAACTACACATTTAAACTCATTAGGCATTAAACAGCATGTGCAATTAATGCCTCTACCAATATGCATAGCAAATACAGATAATGTTGCAACTAACCTTGCAGCTAGCTAGGATTCATTATTTAAAATGCTGTCTGCATAGCTTTTAAATTCTAATGGGCTGTGCCTAGAGCAATTCAATTCACCACCAGATATCCATTAGACGCAGTGGAAAATAAACAGCTACACTTGTATGCTTCAGTGCCTGCTTGTAAATAAAAACGCCATTAGCACGAGAGGAAGAAACGCTATCGTGAAGACAAATCTGTTCCTTAAACCTGCTGACCATTTTATATTTTGGAAGAAAATGCATGCTACAGCATCCCATGTCTGCTTTTTCTGCCTTATTGTTTCATGCTACCCTTGCAAAAATACATTATTTCAGTTTAACTGTGTTCACATCAGCATTCAATAACACACGAAAAGTTTAGCTGACACATTTTCAGTTTCGTCGCGGGGAACAGTAAAAAAAAAAAAAAAAAAAAAAAAAAAAAAAAATTCTGTCACAGTATTTAATCAAATTACTGCTCAGAAAAATTTCAGTGGTTATTTATCTGGCAACGAAAACATGCAAATGCTGTGGTCTATGTATTAGAATTGAATAGACATTTAGTTTCCTATAAAGCAGATGTCCCCTTTGTTGGTGTAAATTCTGGTTAAGGATATTTTAGTCTTACCAAAACTGTGTATATGATTATAAATTTAACAGGAATGCATTATGCTGGAGAAAAGTATGTACTGGTTTCAGTTTAAACCTGTGATTCTTTTTCTGCAGTGAGTTCAGTCAAGGCCTCCCAGTGTTTTCAATCTGAATTAAAGGACCGTGACTCTACAATCCCATCTGCTGTCCTTACAACGCCACTGCACCACTTCACTATTCCTAGAACAATCTGTGGCAGATCTGCAAGCATCAAGCATCTTAGTGACCTTCCTCCAGCCATATCACTACCAAATTTAGTGTGCATGAAAACACCTGCAGTTAGAGGCAGGGCGTTTACCCCCCTATATCCGCACTGTAGTTTTGCAGTCACTATTCTTTTTCCAAGCATTTACTGTGTCTTTTTTATCCATACTTTCTCATAGTTCCCAATGGCTCACCAAGCCAACCTGTGCTTTACCATGCATTTATAAGGGTAGTACCCAGTCTTTCAGACGTGAAAGACACACAAAGCTATACTGCAGCTCCACCTAACCCCCTGTTTCTGGGTCTCTTTATTCTTGTTCCCCTGCTGAATCAGTAACATATCTTAAGACCGATCAAAACTCTGTTATTGCTGAAATGGTGTATCCTTCACTCAGTGTGCATGCATGGTCAGGTGTTCTCAGCAGCTGTAAATCTGTCACCAGGCATTGTCTTTTATGCAGCAGTAACATTTATTTGGATTAAAACTGAAACAAGACACCAGTGATTAACAGCAGTAATGAACACAGACTAGCAGTCCATGTTAAAACTACAAAACAAAAAACAAAAAAGCAATTGGAACGCTAAAGTAGGTTTTAAACATATTGTGCGATAATGTTTAGTAACATGGACTGCCAGATCTGTTGTGTAAACCACAAGATCACAAGCAAGCAGGGTAAATGTACAAGAATCCTGCCTCTTATATTAATGGTGCAGGGCGGTGGAGTTAATCATTCTGCCCCTGGTGTTTGGTGTCTTGCTTGTACTGAGCATGCTCAGATGAGGCAGGATGCTTGGCAGACTGTTGCTCAGTTCTGTGTCTGTTAAGGAAAGGAGCCACACCTCTGCTAAAACAGGCAAAACATCTTCAGTAAACAGGACAGAGCTGCTCATAATCAGAATCAGCAGCTGTCCTGAAGAACCTGGTTGGTGGCCAGAGCTAATCTGAGTCCTCCCACATTCACTGCTGTTTATAAATTGATGTTATGTGTATACAATAACACAGTCTCTGGCTGGCCCCACCCTGAAGGGAGATGCTGCATGTTCTTGCACTCAGCTGATAGCACTGTACTATATTGAACCCTGATCAGAGTTTAGCAGTGTAAAGCACAGAGTTACCACTGATGGCACAATGGTGTTTTTTCGTAATAGAAGAACATGGAAACCCCTATGTTTAATTACAGCATGACTGGAAGATACTCTCTCTTTACACACTTGGTTGTGTATTTACAATCCAGTTAGCACTAGGCCACATTTGCAAACGCACACTTTTGTGAAGCGTTATTTAAGGGCTACTTAGTAATGCTTATTACTAACGGCTATGCAAGTGGATGTGAAAGTTCATGGGTTATTCAGTAAATTCAGCCAGGCCTCACTTTTAATAGTAATAACATTTAGAGGTATGTAGAGGCATATTAGCTAAATGAATGGCTTGTGTTTCAAATGGAAGTGTCCTCACTGTGTATTTAAATATATTAAAACAAAAATATTAAGGGCCTCCTACTTCGCTGTAAAGAATGACATCATACAGAGAGAATGTTCTCAATGCAGTCTGAGCTGCTGCTGGTTTATATTATCCCTCAAAGGGATTGCAGGCTATATGGAATGTACACAGTACTAGATACTGTTTGGTACAAATATTAACGGATGATTCTGGGTCAAGCTCTGCTCAGGTGGGGTGTCAGATAATGTATAAATGAGCTTGTGTGGAAAATCTGCTTTGCTTCAGCGGTGATCGTTCATATATTTAGAATATTTAGAATACTCGTTGCATTTTGTTGCAGCACAGCTTGTTCAAAAATCAGCATTTTAAAACTCTGATACTCCCATGTAGCCTCTTCTGTTTTGATATGTTTTTTCTGTTTTCCAAATCTTTCCAAGACAGAAAAGGTTGAAAGCAAACGTTGACAGGTTTATTCAATGCTTTCCGCTGTAACCCAGGTTTAAGTATTTAGTTGCAGTTATGTCAACTGCCAAGGCTCCTTGCTTTGAAATGCAGGTAAGGCCGTGAAATTAAAGAGCTCTGGAGACATGGCCAGACAACAGGTAATATATCACAGTTGTTTCTGCAGAGGATTATTGGAAAATCATTTTGCTACTTTGAAACGTGGAGAACACATAGAGCAGTGCGGTTTTGAAAGCAACAGACAATCGGCAATGAGTTTGTAGGACTGGCACAACACATTCAAGGCAGCTCCTGGGAGTGTCGCTGCACAACTACAACTTCTGGAGGAAGGGTTTCGTTTGAGTGTTCCAAACAGAATGTAGCATGCTTACTGCTGTTTGGTTTTTTCCTCATTGCAAAAAGACTGGTTACCTTATAAATGCAGATGTTGTTGATTAAAAATGAATTATCTGTTTAATTAGTAATCCCTAAATCAAAAGCGGTACCCATTCCTAATATGAATATGGTTTTATTATAAATAAACAAATAAATAAAAAGCATGTGTAACAGAAATTCTTAAATGTTTCAGACACAGAGTTCTGTTTGAAGTTTGACACTTGGTGCATCATTTGTTTTAGTGGTGCTGTGCTGGCATATGGATGTGATCTGCATAATATTGTGACCTGCATTTGTAAGATTAGATTTGACTCTGTAATCAGTATACCAAGATCAACTAAATGACTACATTGCTGGTACTATATTACTGACCTGCAACTTGCACTAAAAGCTTTATTCTTTTGTGTATTCAACTTTGATAAAAAAAAAAAAAAATTCACCTGGTTTTGTTTACGTGAAACACTACTAAAGAAATCAAAGTATGTTAAAGGTTTTGCTGAGCCTGTCAATTACATTTTTGCCTTGGTGCATTTCAGGAAGCTGAGCAATGGATTCCCCTTACTTAATCAATGTATATCCAGTCCGAGTATTTACTCTGTCTGCGTTTGTTGCTTCCTCAACCCCCCTCTGCCCTCCTCCTCATGGATGCTCCTATTGGGAAAGAAAGGGGACTCTAACATACTCCAGACCCCCTCCAGCCCTCCAACGCAGCCATCGCTCCAGCCTTGTGAAAGAGAATTTGGATATAAAGAAAAATAATCATTTGCATGGCATTTATAGGCACCTTGCCATTATTTATGAGGACTACATCAGATTGTCTTAAACAAATGATCTAAGTTCTGAAGAACTGGCCACACAAGTGACTGCTGAAACCTCAAAACTTGGTCAGGCCTTGAGCCTTATAAAACTGTGGTTAGGCTGACTTACTTCCAGAAACCACCAAATTGCCATGGCAGATTTCATTCAGTCCACTGTCTAAAGAAATGTACAAGGTGGAGAGCATGCCAAGACGCATGAAAGCTGTGCTTGAAAATCAGGGTTATTCCACCAAATATTGATTTCTGAACTCTTCCTAAGTTAAAACATTAGTATTGTGTTGTTTAAAAATGAATATGAACTTATTTTCTTTGCATTATTCGAGGTCTGACAACACTGCATTTTTGTTATTTTGACCAGTTGTCATTTTCTGCAAATAAATACTCTAAATGACAATATTTTTATTTGGAATTTGGGAGAAATGTTGTCAGTAGTTTATAGAATAAAACAAAAATGTTCATTTTACCCAAACACATACCTATAAATAGTAAAACCAGAGAAACTGATAATTTTGCAGTGGTCTCTTAATATATTATAATATATATATATATATATATATATATATATATATATATATATATATATATATATATATATATATATATATATTAAACAGTGCAGTCATTGTTTCAAAAGATAGCTGTGTTGCTAAGAAACATGTTGTTCCCACAGTCATCAGATAATGATATTTATATTAGGTGTTAATGGGAATTTTCCTTTTAATGCTAGTTTGCAGACGGTCACAATTGGGGATGGTTTATTTAAAACAAAAGGGCGCAAGGCTAAGGAAAATATAGCAATGGAAACACCTAATTAAAGTTCTAATTAATCCAAAACACAATAGCTAACTGGGTGGGGTTGTCCTAAAATTGACATGCCCAGTGTAAAGGACAGGGGAAGGGTGGGAAAGCGCACTGCTTAACCATTCCACTGGAGATTCAATAAAAACACCCTGACACCGGTGATTGTGGCTTACAGTATATACAGCTTGAGGGTGGAGCAATAGGGATACAAAGGCAGCCCTTGTCCTCCTGTGTGTATGGATGCACACTTGGGGGATAAAATATCCCTTAAAAGACACATAGCGGGGTCAAAGGTAACGGGGAATCGGCTAAGGATCTTCTGTTAACGTGTGCCAAAGGAATAGACAGATTAAAAACTTACTTGGAAACTCCAGATGATTTCTGCACTTTTGTTTTGTCCCAGAATGCAGACTCCAGTTGTGTCAATATTCGTATCTAGGGACAATAGCACCTGCAAAAATGACATGCATCCAGATTGCATCAATTCTAAGTATTTCATTTGCAGGAGAGGGGTTCAAGTTGAGTGGAAGCTGCACTCCAGGCCAGAGGTTGTGTCTAAAACATGTTGACTTATGACAAGCTAATAATTATTATGTATTTTTAATTATAAAAATCATTTTCAGTTTTATATTTTATACAGAAACTCTTTCACTCTTGAAGAATAACCTTTTGCAACAGTTTTCTGTTATCTAGTCATCCATCAAATGTTGTAAAAGACGATATCCCATGACGATCCATGCAGTAACGCTTCTTTCCAATCTGCAGTCACCAGTGTCCTGTTTCAGAAGAACACTTCTGATGGATCACGTATGAGTGTACATTTTGAATTTCTCTTTCATGGTGTAAGTGAGGGAGTACCGCACACATAAATAAACTTTACTACTACCCCCAAACTAGATACTAGAACTGTAGACTTCTACATCACTCATGGATCTCAATCATAAGCCTTGGGTTAAATTCCTACTCAGTCTGCAATGTGGTCTCAATTAAAGTCATCAGGACTGTACTGTGGAGATCAGCCAGCAAAAGACATTCAGTCATTAGAGATTCAACAGTGTGTGTGTGTTAATTCACTAGCAAACAGAAGAGCAATCCAAAAAATACCATTTAGTGTAAAGCATAAACTATAAAGCTGTAACAGACATGCGCACTACCAGTGTACAGTATGTGTGTGTGTGTGTGTGCAGTCATTCTGAACTTAAACTCAAGTCCTCACTTTGCAAATTATTATTTATTTCTTAGCAGAAGCCCTTATCCAGGGTGACTTACAATTGTTACAAATGTGCTCATGGTAACAAAATCACAATTGGCGAGTGTTGTATATTGTACAGTCAGGATTATGATGATATTGTTTTATAGGGTTAGTTTCATACCCTTGTATTTGTATGCATAGTGATTCTTGGATTGAATCATTGGGTGCCAAACTAAAATCAAAGCCTTGGGTGTGTTTCCGATACCAACACTTCCAGTAATATGGTTCCTTGTGTAGTAAAAGTCAGACTGAAGCTGAACTGTAAACTGAAATGTAATGAGTGTATCTGGAGACAGTTATAAAAAACACCCAAACTCCTGAGCAAACAGGAACTTAAGGTAATCCCACCGAGACATGATGAGACAGCCAGCTCAGTGCGACACCCCTCTGATGGTAAACCACTGGTGTCTGAAAAACATCTAACTAAACCCTTGACATACATGTTACAGATCACTGGAAATGACCTTCTGCACTGGGAGACAGAAATCACCTACAGGTCTTTGATACAGTTGCCACAATGCTGTTTATTTTACTATTAGTATCATTTACTGTGGTTTCACTGTTTCCATCCAGTGCTGTAGCTTAAAGCTAAACCTCCAGTAGCTGTGAATAAAATGTCTTAATTCATACAGCGAATCAATATTTAATATACTGTTTGTTCAGTCCAATCTAAATCATTTCTAT
Organism: Polyodon spathula; assembly: GCF_017654505.1. Lineage (NCBI taxonomy): Eukaryota > Metazoa > Chordata > Actinopteri > Acipenseriformes > Polyodontidae > Polyodon > Polyodon spathula. The sequence goes on along the minus strand of NC_054557.1, from coordinate 12,723,881 downwards.
TAATTGTGAGGAAACAGTCACATGCAATTTACATTTTGCTATTTTAGTAAAATGATAGGAGGTGGTGTTGTCCAATGGTTAAGGGCTTATAAGGTTCAAATCCCACCTCTGCCACTGACTCACTGTGTGACCCTAAGCAAGTCACTTAACCTCCTTGTGCTCCATCCTGCTGATGAGATGTTAAACCAATGTCCTATTGTAAGTGACTCTGTGTATAATTCACAGCCTACCTCTGTAAAGCAGTTTGTGATGGTGGTCCACTACAAAAGGTGCTATAAAAAAATAAAGCTATTATTATTATTAAGGCTGATAAATATACACCCAAACCAAAAGAAGTAACATTGAGAAGAAAACTGAAGTTGTAGTGCCTAACAAATTCAGAATAGCCTGAAGAAGCTTTAACTCCCTGGCCTGCACATTCCAAGCCATATCTCTTTAAAGGGTCCTGGCAAAGACTATCCAGAGAGCTCTGGAGGCTTTAACCACCAAAGTTTAATCAAGGCGTGTCCTCTATCTGTCAAGGAGACTTTCCTCTGTACAGTTTTCAAGCAATATGTTTTATGTATATTCTCCTGCAAGGTTCAGATCCAATCCCAACTCTACTTTTCCCCCACAATGGAAATAAATATTTTCAGCGATGGAAACTTAATCAATTCCGTCATAAATAACTAATAAAGAGGCCAGCAGCCAAAAAGCTCCAACACAAGGTTCCTGTAATCTCAATGGGAACGAGTCTGTTTTATACCTTCCGTTCACATATAACATAGAAATAACAATTTTCCATTACATGCATACATTAGAAAGTAACAAAAACCAAATGGAGGGCTAACCACTTCTGTTCATAATAATAATAATAATAATAATAAATATCTTCATCATAATAATACAAAATACTGCACAGTTAATTGACAATTTTTAAAAATGCTTTATGTAAAATATTGTAAAAAGTTACTTTTAACTTGCATATGAACAGATTATTCCAAATGTTAAATATCCTCTCTCAAAACAGAGGTTTGTGCTGACGGAGCTGACATGGAGACCTCGCTGTTTAGCAACAGTAGAAGCACCTGCTGCAGTGCTGACTGTGTAAAGGGGTACCTCTTTCAAGTTATACTGGTTAACTCTGAAAGAAAGGAATAACTTGTCTTCCTAAGGAATATTGTACAGGGTCCAGACAAGTTTCAAATGTTCCAATTATACCTGCAATGAGATTGGTTTAAGTGACTGTATTCCTTATTCATACTATACTGTGCAGTTTATTGTAATTATCCAAGCAGCAATGGTTATTAACAAAGCCTGCCTCTTAATATTTTTTTTATATTATTTTTTTTTTTTTTTTATAGTAAGTTTATAAGGTGTCTATTTCTATAAAAAAAAAAAAAGAAAAAAAAAACCTTTATAATTAACACATCTGTGCTATTCTTAAATGTGTTTAAATAGCACACCACAACTGGTGTGGCCTGTTTGGTATGCACTGGCATGCACAGGTGGTCATTTTTTGAAATCTTTCAATTACACTTGACCTCTGTCCCATTCTGATGCATTAGAATGCTAGATCCGTATAATTTCAGTTCCAATGTGAAGCTGTGACAGGATGACAGAGGGCTGAGGCTCAGAGACAGTGTAAAGTCAAAAATAAAGTTCTTTATTAAACAAAAATAATCAAATACATAGGCACAAGGGCCAACAGAAAAGAGGTTCAAACAGAAATAATAAGTGAACTTACAAAGTAAATGGTCAGGTTCCAAGTCTTTTTTTAAAACAAGATACTCTTCTTCCAAAACACAAAACTCTCTCACACAAAGCAAACTCCAAAACAAAAAACCACCTCTAGCCAGTGCCTCTCCCCTGGCTTTTATCCCCTGTGACTGGAGCCCAATTAATCAATAATTACTAATCATTTAATTAGAGCTCCAGCCACATTCTCACATTTTTTCCTGGCATGGAGAAATTTAACCCCCTCCCTGCCAGTTCCAAACACATTCATATAGACGGGGCAGTTCCCCGTCACAGAAGCACACAAATAAAAAAAAAATCAGTCAATTAGCTTTATCTATATATATATATATATATATATATATATAATATATATCATATATATATTATATATATATATAGATAATATATAAAATAAAGAAAGATTTCTTTTGCACCCATTTTCTTAAGAGAAGGAGTTTACAAAAGATAACATTTCTTTGTTAGATTATTCTTTGAATAGGTTCCAGTAACCACAAACAAAGCTTGAAGTGGATAATGCACACCGGATACTTAGTTATTAGTAATGTGACACCTACACACACAAATACCTGGATGAATTAACTTCCTCAAAATCCTTATCATCTAATAAGAGTTCTTTTAACTCTTCGTCATCTGAAACTTTTTAGAACTATAAGCTATAAATGTCATACGTTTCTATAGGACTGGCACAATACTATAGTTTTATTAATTAAAAAGATAATTTAGTACATTTAGAGATAAGGATGAGGTTAAATTTGCAAAGTGCTTTGTGCAACGTTGAGTTTGACTCAAAAATGTAATTCAATTGTAGACTTCTTGTTGGCGAAGCCAAACTTGTTGGCTGTATTGTGTAATGTACTGTATAAACTTTGAAGGGCTATTTGTATGAGAAAATATTATCAATTGTAGCACATAAGGGACATTTCTCATGCTGATAAACAAGCTGTGTGTGATTGGGAGTCTATTTTGCTCACAAAGGTGCAAATGCTGTTTAAAATGGATTTAGTATTCTATATTCATGTCTGCATGCTTGGCAAGCTACCATGTGTAAAATGTTTGGTTTTTTCCCTTGACATTTTGCTTTCATACTCATGTGGCATAATGAACAGAAGGTTTAAAAAAACTAACATACAAGATAAACAACTTAGCTTTACTTAACCTATAAAAAATATATATATTTCAATTTTGGAAATTATCTTTTTTTAGATTTAAAATATTAATAGGTGAGTTTTTTGTTCCCTTTCCAAAAATCTTACATGCAAATGGTTTCTAAGTGTTAAGATGGATACTGTTCTCTTTCTACAAATCTCTCCCCTCTTCCAAGCTTAATGTTACACTGCAAAACTCAAACCTCTGATTGGCTGATTTTCTTGACGCTATGAAAGTGACATGTGTTTACAATAACACAACTTCTGGGGAACAGGATATTGGATTAAGTGCTGTTTGGGGAAACAATCTCCATCTCCCTTGAAGAGAGAGTATTACATCACAGTAGGGATAGGAGCAAGCGGCTCTGATGGGAATGGGATCGGCAAACTTTCCTCCTTTTGCAGGAAATGGGCGAAGCCTTGCTTGAAATTATTACTCAGACATTTTGTGCTCCGAAGGAAATGTCTCCCGATAGCCCAAGCTATTGGTTTCCTGTTGAGAACAAATAGTTTTGGCAAAGCCAGAAATGGACAGGAAGGGCAGATGATCGAGGGGTCACTAAAGATACTTGTTCAAACTTAAAGTTAACATTCATTTTCTAAAAATGGAATCTGGGAAGGTTGAGGCTTGTTTTTCTTAGCTCGGCTAAACGCATTCTCTATTGTAAGTAATATAATTTAATGATGATGAGCAAAATACAAAACCCTAAACCTCTCTCCTACCATTTGCATGTCACATAATGTATGGAAGAGAAGATTAACGTTATATATACTTTTTTTTTCATTTAAAATCAGCAGGCATCACATATAACGAAACCAAAATGCCAGGAGATTGATTCATCACAAAATGTAAAACCACGCTTTAAAAACAGGATTTCATTAAAGCAGATTATTAGACTGGCTTCTGTCTGGCTAGTTGCCAGCGAGCAGTGGGACTGTTTTAATAGGACGTGGCATATGGACCGTTAGTGTGGTTAATGTTGACAAGGTGCATTTTCAACTGTGGGATTGAAACCAGGATAAAGGGAATCCAGACTTCAAACAGGAACAGGAGTGGATATGGAAGCTTTGCAATGCTTATCAGACTCAGAGATAAGAAATGGGACTGATCAGTGCTCTGTTGTGCTGGAAATGAGGCTTGAGTCTCCTTCAAAGGCTGCATTGACAGTATAATAAAACACGATTAACTGCAATACTGAATGCCGCTCAGCCTTGAGATTGAGATACGGTGCATGGGAAAATGCTCTTTACTGTCCAAATATAGAACGAATCATGGAAAATATTAAAATCCTTCAAACAATGATGCCCCACAAAAGACCACACTGTAACCAACTTCTTTCACGTTCGTAATTAATAATTCCAAATTAGGAACGAAGTACATTTTTAAATACAAAGTAGTTTTCTGATAAGCCAACACCAAAAAATAAAAAAATAAAATAAAAAAAATAATAAAAAAAGGGTTTGGTTAACGAATTTAGTGTGGCTTACACTGAACAGAATTCAGATTCATAAGACAATTGCAGAGCATGGTGTCAGCCCTCCTTGCTTTTGTAGAATCATTCTATCAGTTTTAAAGTAATTTGAGCTCCATTCTACAAAAAATAAAGACACTTTGATGTGCATATTGTGCATATTCTTTCTGTCGTGGTAGATTTTTAATTGTGGATTTTCACTTTATAAATTCATTAAATAATGGATTACATTTGAAAAACCAATCTTGTTGAGTTTGATAGGTTTGAACTAAACCCAACTTAAATGAACTGAATTACAGATCAGAAATGTAGCTATTGTTTGTAAAACAATATAACGTTAATAAGAATCTGATTTTTTTTTTTTTTAAAGTAACAAACAAAAAGAAATAGGCCACTAATCCAGCTTTGTATTTTTAAAATAAAATAAATCTATGTGGGCTACCCAGTTATTGCTTCAGGATGACAAGATTTCTACTTCAATCAAAATCTCTAGCACAATGGGTCTATATAACATCTGTAACAAAGTATTGATGTTTAATGCAGATGTTGTTTCGAGGTCAATTTATTAAATAATAACTGTGATACAGAAGGACTACAGAATTCTCACTGTGAGAAGGTTCCGTATCCCAGGAGACAAGAATGTCTGAAAAGGTGGCTTCAGTGGGCTCATAAAGATGTGCCCTTGTTTCAACAGACCGTTTGGATTTCTTTTAAAAGAAAAAAGCAGAGAGGCTCATTGTTTTTCCCTCATTGTTCAGGCTTAACTGGATTGTTTTTATTCCTTCAGGGGCAGCCCCTAAACAGCCCCAGTGCGGCACATATAAATGAACTATTGACCAGTGAGTCATACACACCATCAACCATACAGAAGCACAGAGAGACAGTGCTGCAATATCTATAGAACTGAACAGCATCTTCACATGCATCACTTGTTATTCAATATCATAGCACAGTTGTGAAAGGAAAGCATTCCTTATACAATCTATAATGAATGTGTTCTCAATAGACCTACGCAGTGTAGCAAAAATACCGATGGGCCTTTTGTTATGCTGTACAATGATCTAAGAATGAATACAGTTATAAATGTCGATAGCATGGCCAGAACAAGACAACTTAACTCGCAAAAAAATAAATACAAACATCTATGCCTTAAGGAAAACCAAGAAAAAATGCAGTTCCTGTTCCACAAACAAAGCAGCTTCATTTAGTCATGTTAAAAACCACATTGCCACTCCCACATCTCTTGAGCAATATTTATTGTACCTGGGAAATTAAAAACACCTTTTTACTTTTTTTCAATTCTTGTATATTATAAATAATAACCCACAGTAGCTTGCATGAAGTGTCTTGTAGTCAAAGAGTGAATGATTTCAATTCACAGGAGCTTTTCTGTTACAGGATATGACATTAATTTTAGCTTTCAGTGGTGTGTACACTGCAAGCTGCTTACTGTAAAGGTCACAGTGAGCAGGTCCAAACAATATAACCTAATCACGTGTACAAATGTAGAAGTGGCATCCAACTACAATACAAGAGAACAAAAGAGAACTTTACTTTCCAAGTAAATGGAACCTACCTTACAAGAACTGGGGCACAAGATTACTTGCTGCTCATAAACTATATTATTGCTGCTGGTGTTTACCTAAAGGGTGATTTTTGACATGGCTAAATACAATTAAAATACAGCGAGCAGTTATTATAGGGATCTACCTGGGAGCCAATACATATTTTACTTTATGATGAAAAGCAGGTCTTCGCTTTTCTAATGGGCACTATTCACAGCTAGCAGTATACAGCCCCCAGCCCCCGCCCACCCGCCCCCCCTGACATCATTGTCCTGCTCCCCAACATCATTATTTTTTTTTTCTTCCAGAATGGTTGAATACTAGATGCAAGAATCCCCAGATCTGTTTGGACCCCTGCTGGACTTCTGTGATGGCAATCGCTGTGATGTAGCAGTGCTGCACTGTTTCTGACCCTGGTCGCTCATCTATGACGAGAGACAAGGTCCTTTCCTTTACATATATTCTATGAAAGAGGCACATCTTTTTATATACAGAAAGAAAACGGTTATGAAAAAAAGCGAATCAATTATGAAAACACCTTACAAATTGAAAAAAGGATCTATTAATTAATTATTTCTACTCGAGTTAAGTAAAATGCTGACTAATTGAGAATAATGTTATTCTGGCCTATCAGTGGGACAGTATCTATGTATCAATTTGAAATTGTCCAGTATAAATAAGCTTTTCTTTAAATAAACTTACATTAATCACTGGTATATATTTGTGGTGATGTAACGTTTTTGATTTGTATTCTGTTTATTCCTCGGCTTATAAACCCTATAAACAACAATTCAAGGGCGTGACAGCTTTTGAAACTGACAACATGTAAAAGGAAGAAATGCTTCGTTACCCAAAAACTGCTCAATATATTTTCATTTTTAGCTGAAGGAAATGTAATGCTTGCGACTGTTAAAGTGCACTTTTATGCTACCAACAACATATTCTGTTTGTTACAATCAAGTGGCCCTTCCCAACAGCAAACAAGTCAACACATTCTAAATTAGTGCTAGAAATGGTTGTCATCTAATACAACATTTTGTATTCTACAGTTTAAACCCATTTTAAACTACAGTTGTACCAATTCAGTTTTTGCATAAGAGCACAAATAACCTATTAAATACCTAATTAAAAGTATACTATTTTTAAAAGTATTTGGGGTTCCACTTCTTGGATTAGCAAGCAGAAGAGTTTAAGTCTTGACTTGTATTCTACAGCATACCCCAGTTTTATAAAATGACCAGTCGTCCAGCACCCAGTCCTAAATTTCAGAACTTGTTTGAGTATAGTAATCAATTCATCATTACGTGTACATAAGTTATTCATGAATTTTAATAACAAGAGATCCAAGACATCATAAAGGTTCTACAATTACTGCTCCAAAATACAATTCTGAAAGATGCCAAGTCTCCAATGAGTATAATAATCTGCTATAAAAATAAATGTACTACATTATTTGAAAGTCTGCTGCTCAGAGAGTATATTAAGGTTTTTAATTGGTTCAAAGTGCAGTACATGCTTATTCCTTAAGTTACATTCCTCAAAAGAACAACATAACCTGCACGCTTTTGTTGCGCCCGATTTAAAATCAGCAAAAGTACAATCCACATTCAAATCTGAAAAGCAATACCTTAACAAGGTGTATAGAACAGCTTCAGGTAACTGGAGTACCCAGATCAATCAGCTGCAGTTCCACAGGAAAGCAACAACAAAACCATCATTCCGTGTTTGTTAGTTCCAATGGCTTTTTGGCAAAATACAGTACATAAAATAATTAAGCACAGTGAAGGGCTTGTTTACTAGAGTCTGAACCCTACATCTCTCCAGCTACAGTACAATGCATATACATTTGCAGTTTTTACCTGATCCTTAACAATACAGCACCCAGCACTTGCACCGTGTCCATCTGACTACCTACCTGCAATATCATTGAAGAATGCAAACTACCCACGCTCACTGCATGTTCCAGTTCACGTTGATTTGTCCACAATGCGTGTTGTCATATTACGTAAACCACACGTATTAGTTACCATCTTGGACTAAGCTCTGCAAGACACACAACCTTTATTTTTCAAGCTAACACAATTTGGATTAAGATGATCAATTCTCACTTGTATGCTTTTAAATGAATCAGGCACGTTTCTAAAGCATTAGATGCACAAGATGATGCTTTGAAGACAGCAGGCGGCTATGCTAAAGCAGAGATGAGGTACTTCAGGCTGAATGACAGCAAGGACTTAACCGACAAGGAGGCGTATGAGAAACAACATTTTAATAGTTGAAATAAATACTCCAGTACATGCATGATCAAAACACATTAAAAAGACTAGCAAGTCTGGTACATAGTGTAAAATCTCTAGAACACGCTCACAGCAGCTTTTACCCATTTAAATTCACTTATGGAAAACATAAACACAACTGCCACTCTCCACTTTTACACAAATGATTCACTTCTACATATCACATGATTTCAAAAGGTCAGACACCTGTAGCTACATCCATCATTTTATATGCTGTGTTTTCAAATGTTTGAAAACTGAGGTAACCTTTTTATTACATTTTATTTGAACTTTGCGCAGATTTGGCTAATGATGAAGGTCAAAAGAGATTTCTGACAGTTAAGAGAGACCTCAAATCACATCCAGCGCGATTAAAGCTCTTTCTTGTTTTACTATATCAAATTGTGTATTAATCTCATACCAGCTTACATGTCACCATTAGCCAGAGCAGGGGAAATCCAATAAAATTCTTTGGTATATAAAATTGTTGTTAAGATGTTATTTTAAGGTTTTTAATTCACAGAATGGGAATTAACTGGTGGTAAAGTCCTGGGTGAAGATCTGTCCCTTAGTGCCTGAGATAGCAAGTTGCATCCATCGGAGACGGCACAAGCAGAGTTCCGCAATCGCTCCCTGTAATCAGGCATCTTGGTGCTACTTTCTGGATGCTGGGCTACATCCCTGAGACCTTGAGTCAGGAGCACACAAGCTGAAACCACACTCATGGCGCCTCCGAGAACCGCAGTCTGCACTGCCTTCCCCTCGGGGTTGATGGTGGCAGCTTTGCCCAAAAACTGGGGCTCAGTAGCAAAGCCCACCAAGGCATGCACAGACTGCACCAAAGGTCCGCTGAACAGGACGCACCTGTTCCTTGTCAGTTCACTGGGAGATGTTTTCACCTCTTTAACGCAGGCCAGGAGGGCAGTGGCACTGGTACTCATACACTTCACGCTCAGTTTAAACTGCTCCTTGGCAAACTTGTCTTTGGATTTATCACTGGCCAGGACACAGGCATCTGTCAGGGTTTTTAGGTTTTTTGAGATGTTTTGGGACACCTCCAGTAAAAGCTGTGGGGTCAGCTCTCCTAATGCGGTGGTCCTCAGGATGCCACAGCTTTGCTCCACTTCATGCCTGCACCGAGTGACTTTGTAGCGATCCACTAAGCCCGGTAGAGCAGGTTGGGAGCCGGGGGTCTCCACTGCAGCCAGGTAAGCAGCGTGCGCTGAATACTCAGTCAATGAGACCACCAGGTCCCCCATTTCCATCAGCCGGTCCCCTACCTCGGTGAACTTGCCCATGTTGAGCTGGCTCTGGATATCGTGCGTCAGAATGGAAAGTTCCTTGGTCCTGGCGATGACGGTATCCCTGCACTTCTCAAAAGTCTCGGCGACATAAAGGCCATCTGTATTGACGACCGGTCTCGTCTCACTGGACAACAGAAGCAAATCCGCCACCAGCTGCATCTTGCTTTTGCAGGTATCACAAAAGGAGGAGAGTTTTTTCCTCTGTTGTGAGCCGCCGCTGCCGCTGAGATGGCTGGATGAACCCTCGCTAGTAGATTTGCCCGAGCCACTACTAGCCATAGTAGGGTGGTCAAGCTGATTTATTTTGGATTTCTGAAACAGTTCAAATAACAGACATCATATTCGGGGGTTGCAACTTGGACATTTTTCATTTGTTCATCAGCTGCTAACCTTTTAAACTGTGCACTCTTAAATTGAAATGTATAAAGTGATTTGTATTTGTATTGTTATTGCTATTATTTTAAATGGACATACTTGCAGCTCTCAGTTTTACAAACAGCCTTGGATCTGTGTTTCAGATAACGTATAGAACAGGCTTTTTACAAATTTACTATCCCACAACAAGCTTACTCCTGAGGTGGGCGCTGTCTTTTTGCTGATTGGGAGAGCTTCAGATTTGGACTGTTTCACCCCCTCTGTCAGTGACAGCTTTCAATCAAGCTTTGAAACAGACAGCTGACAGGAGTGTGCAGGGACTGGATGCCAGGAGAAAGGAGACAGGTTTTGATCTGATTGTATTCAAAACGATACAAAAACTGCCTAGCATTACATTAAAATTGTAGCTGAAATTAAATGTTGCTTCGGTCTTCTGCGTTTTAGTTTACTCCTTGCTTCCAAACAGCACACACACACACTATAAATAAACCTCAATTATTGTTTCTACAAATGCCCTTGGCTGTCGTCGCCCCCCCCAGAGATTTCTGTTTCAAAAATAAAAATGGCAAAAACCTTACGTTACCTGGGGCGTTGACTGACAATAATAACAATAATAACAATAATAATAATAATAATAATAATAATAACAACAACAAAAAAAAAAAAAAAAAAAATGCAGTGGCACGGGATTGATCGGCACAATGCAGTTTTGTTAGAATTAAAAAAAGCAAAACATTTTTTTTTATTTATTTTTTTAAATTCCCAAAACAACCAAAAAATATATCGGTAAAGATTATGTACTGTAATTGCGCTGATATACTTTTTAGTATCTTGGAATTTAAAATACCTGCATGCGAGAGGGCGGCAGAGTTTCTTTGCACCGTTGACCAACAACTGTATGATCTGATTGAGCTCAGTTTGACCACCCTATAGTGCCTGTCGGGCACTTGCATGCCTCTTCTAATGCGACCACCACCAGTGCAGTTCCGAGTGACCTCACCAGGATCGCTGTGCTTTTCCAGCATCATCATTCCATTAATGTAACAAAATAAAAGCCTCTCGAGCTGGAGCCACTGGCGAGCTGCTGCTATCCTCTTTCGGCTTTTAATCGTTTCTTTTTCATGCAAAACCCCGTTATGTAAACTAGTTCTTTCTGCAGGTACAATCCCGTTTGCATGTCTATTGTCCGAATGCCCCCCTTATGAAAAAGAGATGCATGACCCCCTCCTCGCCCGGCGTTGGTGTTGGTGGTGACGGCGGCTGGTTTCGGTTTTGATGATATCCATAGCAAATAACTATTCTTCTTAAACCGCTGCTTCTTCTCCAGTTAAGAGCAATAGTTTTTACGATACAGGTTTACCTTCAAACTCCTTCGAAAAGAACTGCTCGTGATTCTTCACAGCTCCTGCTGCATCCGATCAGGAAGCAGAAGAAGGTGTGGCCGTGGTTGGGCTGCCTGACTATACACAGCAAAAAGCCGAGGGAGCGCTCTACTCTCCAAAATACTGCAACTTATTTTCAGGCTGGGTCTTTAAACACACTTCGCGGCGTAAAAACGAGAAAAACAACGGCACTCCCGGTGTTTGGACACAGCTTTTCAGTGTGGGCGCAGTTCCAAGTGGCAGCTTCTGTTTCTCTGGTTTTATTTTGTCCGGGTTTCAAGGCATACTGCTCTCCTCACCGCCACAAGCCATCCCTTGCCGAGGCCCCGACGTGGGTGCATTCGACTACCGGTGCGGGTACAAAGTTACAATATTCCAGCAAGCGGGGTAGCGTTCCCAAACCGGACCGGCCTAGCCCCTTCCATCACGCTCCCGATGCTTCCCGTGAAATTTCAAAGGAAAGATATGAGCCGTGCCGTTAGCGATAAATACTTTCTGTAGACACTGTCACCGAAACATCGCTTTAAGATCTTCAGCAGTGCCTTTGCCGCAACCTCAGTTAAACCATATGTTTGTGTTGTGCGTCACCTCCGTCCGTTTTTTTTTAAAATGATTGACTACTTGGATGCACGCAAACAAACGATTTCTGTACAAAGTCCCATATTACTGTACGAAGTTGATCATTGTATTATAGTGAATTTTTATTAAATGCAATTTTTACTTGACTTGTCCTAAAGTTTACTATGGGTTGGTTAGTTCACAGTAGGCGTTTTATGGTGTTCATCTATGGGAATACATTTTTTTAAATTATATATATATATATATTATATATATAATATATATATATATAATATATATATATATATATATATATGTGTGTGTGTTTGTGACTGTGTGTTTAATGTATCAATATAATCTCTCTATATAATATAATGCATTTTAAGCTTTGGCAATAATATACCGCAATGGACACCGACCCAATTTGAATGGTTTGAAAATCATGGGACTGTATTTTGAATGCACTTTTTTTTATTAGATCAACCCTACCTCGGTGTATTGTGTGTTCTTGCTGCTCGGGAAACAGAAAACTACCCTGGGCGGGTGTAATCTGATCCTTTGCTGTCCGAGGTAATTATAACGTCACTGATTCAACACGACCTGAAAAGAACGAAATGCGGAGTAGCCAACCAGAAGTCACACAGGAGGGATTTGTCTCTCTGGACACGCCTTATGTGGGCTTGTGCCGTGTGATTGTTCAGAAGTGTGAGAGTTTTTGGTCGCGGTTGAGAATGGTGTTCGTCATTGGTTAAACATCTAACGGAAACAAAATAGTAGCCCATTGCTATGTGTGAATTTGAATAAAACAGCTACATGTCATAAATGAATGAGACTTGATTCGCAAAAGGAAATGCAGTTTTTTTTTTTGGTTATTTGGCACTTACTAAAATGTCTCCTTGTGACTAGCTCTCCATTAAACCATTAAGAAGTCAGTTATTTTTAATTTAAAGACACCCCGACAAGAAGACCGCCGTAATAGAAACACCCAAAATGAAGCAAATATATTTGTATTAAATAAACAATCTCTTAAGCTCTGTTTGTGTGGATTCTGCAATAGCCACACGTAAGATGAAGCAGTTAAAAAGGCATTTTACAGACCAATTAACTTTGTTAACAGCTCACACTGTTTTAAAGTCCACACCAGTTTATTCGTTTCCAGTGCTCCGGCTGCAAGCAGTTCTGCATTGTCAATCGTGCAGCTGCACAGGGCGCTGTGCCATTGGGTGGAGTGTCCTGTGAGGAAACTGTGAGGTTTCTGTTGACTGAACTGCCGAGTGTATCCCACTCTGTGTGTGTAAGAATGTCAGTGACATGAAGGATTCAACAGAAAAGGAAATACTTCTATAACAGGAATGGGTTATACTTCAGCTTGTTGTTAGAAAGCCATGAGTTGATTAACAAGAATAAAATACACCTGAAGAATTATTTATAATTCAGCCAGATGTTATGTTACTGTAACAAAAACAGACAACAGAAAAACATGTTGTTTATTGTTGTTTATCTATGACCAGTACCCAAAAATAATAGAGAATACCACTGACGAAAATGGCTACAAAAAACAGAGAAAGGAATTAAAAATAAATCTTAAGAAAAGAGGATATAACTAACACATTATTGAGAGAGAATTGAGGAAAGTTAACAAACTCAGTAGAAATGAACTACTAAATTATAAGGTAAGATCACAAATAAAAACAAACAAACAAATACTATCAGCTGTCATGCAAGGGTAGCAACCTTGTATATGGTATATTTTGCACAAAACGTAACAAAATAAAATGCTGTAGGAGAGACAGGAATATCATTATATAAAAGAAAAGAGAACCACCTATCAAATATAAGAAACAAAAAAGAAAATGAACCAATAGTTCAGAATTTTACAAGGAACATGCACCATGTGGTTTTAGAAAAATAAAATTTGATAAAGTCCAGTACAGAAGAATAAAAGAAAATAAATGGATAAATAGACTAGATACCATGATGTCTGAAGGTTTAAACAGAAAGGAACAGTAGATTGTTACATCATTAACTATACAGTAATACCACAAAGACACTCAATTCAAAGAGAAATACATGTGTGGTTACCATGGCATCAAAAGCCTATACATACCTCCAATGTTTGTTTTCAAACACACTTTCCCTTGACAAAGGCATGTTAAATATACCAGAACTTTGGGAAGCTGGCTCTTTGAGCAAAAACTATATATATAAAGCAAACAAAAATCATGGCACAACAACGCAAGCCTGCACAGGTAGACTAAGCAATAAAGAACATTATACAGTGTATATGTTTATTTTTTTCTTAAAACACTTTCCAAACATATTTTAGTTCAGTCTTACTGCTCATTTAGCCTCTATAAACAAACATCCTCTTCTCTTTCTCCTTTTCTTTTTGCACAATGAAGTGCAATCACCTCATAATGTTGCTCTTGTGCCAAATTTAGAAATCTTGGCCTGAGCTTTTGGAAAGCAACACAATGGAAGGGAAGTTTTACTCCCTTTGACACCCATCTGAGGACATGAGTTCATGTCTCTCTCTCTCTCTCTCTCTCTCTCTCTCTCTCTCTCTCTCTCTCTCTCTCTCTCTCTCTCTCTCTCTCTCTCTTAATTCAATTCAAATTATTATTCTTTATAAAGCTTTATTACATTTTCACAATGCCTTATTACACTTTGCTATGCTTTTACTATAGGGCATTTTCATAAGGGGTGTTTACTGCCAGTAATGGCTCCAGCATAGCCAGATATACATTCTGCAACCTGTAACTGTAAATATACAGCCAACCTCTTTGGATGTAGTTTTCCTTCATTTAATTGCTTTCACTGCCTTAATTCCACTCATTGAGTGAAGCCCCTGGTTTCAGTGTATGTGTTCTGCAAAGCTGGTGTGAGCCTTCCGCTGCTTATTGGTGTGTGCTGGAGCAAGCATGCAGATAATTAGGGAATAGTCTCTTGTACATCCGTACTCACTGTGAACAGCACACATTAAATGAATGTGACCTCAATCTGGTAGGAAAAGTCTGCTAAAACATTTTATTCTAAAAACAAAAAAATAAATGATCAGCATTTGTTTTATGGCAATGGTTTCTTTTACTTCATTTAGCTTGATCATTTCAAATAATAGTGCATTTAAACACCCTCGATGTTTATAGTATACACTTTGATTATCTACTCCACTTTAAATGAATTTGATATTATCCTCATGATGAATGGGTAAAGGAGTAAAATGATATTAGAAGTTTTACCTAATTACATTTACAAATGCACCTTTATCCCCAAAATGAGTGCTGGAAACTTTGGCTCCATAAACTACCCCTTTGTAGGGTTTACACATTTACTGGATAGAATATAATAAATGTTTGAATCAAGCCTCCTGTAGAAGTCACCTTTTAACTGTGTGTAGCTATATGTGGGCGTGTCTACATAACCACGCCTCCTGTTCCAACGGCCTGACGTTTATATCTAGTCAGCCAGTCAGATTAGAACAACTGATAAAGATGGCGTCCCCCAAGTGGAGTTGTCTGTTGTTGATGTTGTGCCTAACTATTTTCTGCATAGCGACAGCAAACGACGTCAAAAATCAAAAACCCAAAAAGAAAAAGGACATCAGGGATTATAATGATGCAGATATGGCAAGGCTGCTGGAGGAGTGGGAGGTATGCTTTTCTCTTAATTGCTAGATTCATACATTGCCTTTAGTACAGACCTCTACCGCCGTATACGGTAGATATGTATTGTCAAGCTGGTTAAAAATATATATTAGTGTATATCATGTGAGAATGAGGTCAAACAGATGATATACACAGTGGTTGCACGTTCCGTACATACCAGGGTCGATATGTTAACACGTTCCGAGAGGTCAAATGCGGTGCACTAACGCCGATGACTTAGGCTATTATTAAATAATAATAATAATAATAATAATAATAATAATAATAATAATAATAATAATAGAAGATGACTATTATGAACGATACGCAATATCCTGCTGCACATCGTTGCCGTGTTAAGTACCTTTTATTCTAAAAGTTGTTTCCTGGCTGTAGTTAAGCATTGGTGGTAGTCATGTGACCCCCTTTCTCTAAAAACAAGAGGAAGAAGGATGATGCTGATGAAATCCAGAGTTTAAACATGAACCTCATAACAGGCCCCAGCCAGGACGACTGAGTCTTGGTTTAACAAAACTGAAATGCAGTTTTCGCAAAGAGGGGTATAAAGCTAGTTTAGGCAGGAATGGAAATAAGACTCTCATTCCATAACAGTTGGATCCGTTCCTGGTTTTACTATTCGTTTAATAGCAAACGCATAAGCTTGTTACCTGTACACTGTGGCTAATCAAGATTATAGTAAAACATGGAATGCGCGAAACTGCAGTGCAGTCTTATTGCCATCCACGTAAGGACAGGGAACATAAATTGCTGGTTAACACTTTGTTTTTCTTTTACTTTTGCGCAGAAAGATGATGATATTGAAGAGGGTGATCTCCCAGAACACAAAAGATCACCTCCGCCTATCGACTTTTCTAAAGTGGATCCAAAAAAGCCTGAAGAGCTTCTGAAGTTGTCCAAGAAAGGGAAGACGCTGATGGTGTTTGCGTCTGTCTCTGGAAATCCCACTGAAAAGGAGACTGAGGAGATCACCAGTCTGTGGCAGGGCAGCCTCTTCAATGCGAACTATGATGTTCAAAGGTAGGGTTGCATTTCTGCCATTGCTCAGCTACAAGTTTCAAACTTTCAAGAAGCAGTGTCATGGCATAATAAATGCAGCTGTCATTCTGACCCTTGACTGTGGTGTTTGGTTCTTTTAAATATCAGGTTACATTCTGCAATAACAGGAAACAAGTAGCTCAAGTTAGGGGAGGTACAAACTGGCTTATGTATTTGAGACCGATAACAAATATGTCATGAAGGAAAATATATTAAAAAAAAAAAAAAAAAAATGTTTTTTTTTTTTTTTTTTTTTATTTGAATCTATTTCAGAAGTTAAATCTAGGTGTCAGATTGGCTAGCTGAAGACAGCTAGGTATTCCAGAGTCACAGTAGCTTCAGGTTCAGGTCTGATAAAGTTCCCCAACTAATCCAACTACTTTTATAGT
Organism: Polyodon spathula; assembly: GCF_017654505.1. Classification (NCBI taxonomy): domain Eukaryota; kingdom Metazoa; phylum Chordata; class Actinopteri; order Acipenseriformes; family Polyodontidae; genus Polyodon; species Polyodon spathula. The sequence goes on along the minus strand of NC_054557.1, from coordinate 12,706,975 downwards.
ATTTAGACATATGAACTTGTTCTCTCTCTCTCTCTCTCTCTCTCTCTCTCTCTCTCTCTCTCTCTCTCTCTCTCTCTCTCTGCTGAAGTCAAAGGAACTTCCTTGTGCTTATTATAGAACTGTATCTCTTGTGGTTGAGAGTGACTCGCATGCATTGGGAATTCTATTAAATGTCATGGTCTGTAATTTGCATACAGTAAATGAGTGGTGTGAGGACAGCTTGACAGTAATTATAAATTGGAGAAGTCATTTTTTACATGGTCTAATGGTATACAGAAACCTAGTACCTCTGGTTATAATGCAGGTTTACCCTGCCTTGCTGTATTGGAGTAAATAATATCTGTATTTGATCTCCTGCTGTTCTGCAGCATTCTGTCTAGTCTGACAGCTGTTGCACATTTGTTATGTCTGTAGACAGCGTCAACCCCCTGTGTTTTTAAAGTCATATCTTTCCTGGTGTATAAATCGTTCTGTTTTATAGAAAGCATGTTAGAATCTTTCATGTGTATGCAGGGAGCTCAGATTTACTTCTCGTAAGTGACCAGACTAAATAACCTAGTGACACCACGTCAGACATGGCTCTGGAAGTGACTGCAGTTTAAAAACTCTGTCAAGTTTTAATTCTTATTTTTCCCTTCTTATGATTGATTTTGACTCCCACTCAGATTCATTGTGGGCTCTAACCGTGCCATCTTCATGCTGCGGGATGGGGGCTACGCGTGGGAGATCAAAGACTTCCTTGTTAACCAGGACCGCTGCGCTGAGGTGTCTGTGGAGGGTCAGGTGTTCCCTGGGAAAGGAGCTGAAAATAAGGGCAAGCAGGAGGAGAAGAACAAGATCAACCCAGAGAAGAAGGAAGAAAGCAACAAATACAAATCCAGCAAAGAGAATAAGAAGGCTAACAAAAACAAAGTAGAGCTATGATCCTCGTTCGTGTGAACTGTGCCTCTAAACAGCTTTTATACTACAGCACGTCCCTCCCCTGTTTACTGAGGCATCCCTTAATCCTGTGTGCTTTAATCCTGGTCGGTGTGCTTCTCCAATGGAACAGTCACACCATCAGGGTTAAAGGTACACCTTCAATCAATCAATCAATCAATCATTCAGTCTTTATTGAAACAAAACGAAAGTGCGTGCAGGTAAATGAACTAAACGCTTGTTTACCATTACTCGGTTTCTTTGGGATTAAAGGTGGATCAGCATGGATTAGTTATCACATTTGAAGGTTTACCCCTAGTAGTATTAAGTTACTCATTTAGAAAAGACTTATATGTGAAAAACTCCAACAAAACTCATGGTACGGTTATTTCAAGTTTTAAGTTTATTGATACGTTCATAGACGGCCAGCATTAGCAGGATAACATGTTTTCCCCTGAGTTACTGTGTTATGGTTGGCAGGCTTTCCCCACCTCCTCTGCTAGGAAACAGGTCATTTTCACTTATTTAAAGTGGTGGTCTTCGTAGCTTGCTCTGCAGTAAGACCAGTACATGTCAGTCACTTCTACTTATAATCGGATCGCATCAGGGCTCAAGGCTTATTCGCAACAATGGGTTCTATGCTGGCCAACCACAGCTTGAATTTGACACCACAGCCAGTTGATTGCATATGCACACATTTTAATAAATTGTTGTAGCATTGTAGGGTTCACGTTTTTGATTTTGAAACCGATAAAGCACAAAATTAGATAATTCTAAATCTGTTTCCATTATGTCTGGCTAATGTTAAGAATACAAAAAAAAGATCATTTAATCTGGAATTTGTAGTAGAAAAACTGTTTTAACAAAACCTGAAAATTATTACAAAATAGTTTACAAATAAAGCCTAATTGTATGTGTATTGTTGTTTACGTTTATAAAAGTACCATCTGTTGTATGTTTAGAAAAACATTACCCTAATACAGTCTTCTATGTTTTTTTTTCCCCCACCAAAGCAAAAATCTGCTGTATATTGCTAGCAAAGTACAGTATAGTCCACCATAAGGATCTGGCCATGGCATTTCTCAGTGGTGTGTGAATTACCCTTCGATGTTATTGCATAGCTTCAATTTTAACTTGCATCCTAAATGGCAGCGAATGAAAAGGGATAATAAATGAAGTCTGTTGATGACTCCTGGTGTTAAATGGTATTAAGTAATATATTTACTTGGATTTTTATAATAAAAGTTTTTCTACCATAGTACAGTTGTTTTTCCTACGCTTTCTTCTATTTGGAATCCACAGAGCCAGCTCGGTTATTTACATGAAACCTGTTTTGTGTATAGAACAGGTTCTCAAGCACAGTACTTCTTGACAAAAAGCCACTCCTTGTGCTAGCGCTGTTGGCCCACTTGATCTGACACGTTCTCTGTTGAGTCGGTTGGAATTTAATACCACAGGGTGATTCGGCACTTTTACAAGCCTGTCTGTGTCAATTATAAGAAAGAATTCAGTCAGCCTTGCTAAGATTAATCATTGTCATGTAATCTTCTGTGCTGTATGTGTACTGGTTGAAGCTGATTACCGGCAACAACAAGCAGCTTTGTTTGAGGTTGGCAATTTAATTTAATGTTCAGCTTTAACAGGCTACTGTCAACAATTGTTTTATTTTTCAAGATTTTCCGGTATGAATTGCCAATATAGTATAATACTGAAAATGTGGATTACATCAGTGGATTACTGTAGCTCCATTTACTATGAAGAATGTGTGCATGCTTCTAGAATTGAACTCACCCTTTTGTATTTGCTTCTGAAGAGGACACAGCAGAATTTCCTTGTTTTGTGTGATGCCAGTGCCAGTTGGATTTATATTTGCTCACCGCGCACCAGCGACCCCTGTAGTCTGGCCTGGCTCCCGCGGGCTTGCCTGTAAGCTGCCCAGAGTGGCGTTATACTCCGACGCTGTAGCTCTAACGTGGCTGTGTGGCGAGTCTGCAGCGTGAAAAGAAGCGGTCGGCTGACGGCACACGCTTCGGAAGGCAGCGGGTGTCCATCTTCACCACTCCCATCAACGCAGGGATGGTAGCGGTGAGCTGAACCTAAAATAATTGGATATTCTGAATTGGGAGAAAATACAAAAAATAATTGGTGACTACTAAAATTTAAAAAGAAAACCCAAAAAAACACTTTCTCATTCCAGGCTCTGTCAATAGATTAAAATCTGTTAATGCCAAAAACAACCAACAAATTACATAAGGAGGGATCCATTAATTCTAATTAGAGAAACCAGCCTTGTGGATTAAAGGAATCAACAACCCTAAAAAGAAGATTCATGCAATAGATAGAGCTGTTTCTTAGCAACATCGTGCTTACAAAAGACAACACCGTTGTTCTGTGTACCTGCTAATGATTACAAAGAAAAGCTGTTCACTGAGTTACTCAATTACCAGATGATGGTTTTTCTTATTTTAGAATTTGACATGGTCAGCCATTAATCTGATTCCCTTAGGAACTGATCATTTGCTTAATTAGTCCTTTTTAATTGTTTTCAGCTGTTTTGCAAAGTTCAACTTATAAACTGTTATAGCTAACTTGAATTCTGCAATTACTTATGAGCTGAAAACAATTTAAAAGGTCTAATTAAGCAAATGATCAGTTCAATTAAGGGTCTAGTTCAGTAATTGAGAGCTCAGTTGGCATGAAAACCAGCATTCTCAGTGGGCCCCCAGGACCAGGTTTGAGAAACACTGATAGAGACCCTTGTTCTTTCGAAGTTGTGGAATGATGTTGAAACATTTCAACGTTATCATTTTTGTTTTTTCAGTAAAAGAATGCTGTGTGTGGGTTTTTTTTTTTTTTTTTTTTTAAATAAATATTAATTTTATTTATGCATTCCAACAAGTTATCACAGATGATGATTTTTAAAATGGGTCACAGGAACTAATAATCAGAGCCAGCAGCATTTTGTTAAGTGTAGTTCATGACAGTCAGAAGATTAAATGGAGCCAGCGCATACAGTATGTGCCCAAATGGCCTGCTAGGATATGATCAGAATTCCTTGTGTTTATGAGAACCGTCTAACTCGGACGTCATGATTTTCAACACTGCATTCCAGACATGCAAACTGCCAGATAATTCACTGTAATATAGTGCTGGGATGATAATTCTGACAGGTAGCCTCTGATTTCAGAACTGAAAATAGGTCATTAGCAAAGCACTCTAAGGCAGAAGAATTATATTCCTGTACCTTCTCCTAACTGAATCTCAAGATCCTTCTGTGTGGACACAATTTACAAAGGACAGCCCTCAACTGTTTATTAATATTGTATTAGTATATGTTTCATCTCTTATGAATGAGCAAGTAGCAAATGTTTTCTAATACCTCTTGGATGTAGACCATGAACACATGGAATGTAATCGCTGGTGAGCTAAACATCCTTTTGAGGAATGTACATGTAAATGAATTCTGAAAACTACAGCTATGTCTTAAGATATGTTTGCTCAAATTAGTCAGTGTGTTTTAAGATTTTGTGCCGTCTGAGGGGTTTGTTATTCTAGTGATTTTATCCCTACTTCCTCCTTGAGAACCATGGGAACCTTTTAAATCCTTTGGTGCCTTTGCTTATTGAATAGAATATTATAGGCTAGGCCTATATGAACGCATGATCTAGAAATGAGTTGACTGCCCTCTCACAGTAGAAGTAATGTTTTCCCTTTTCCCTGGCTAAAGTATATATGTAACTGCAAAATGTCCTTCCCCCTTGTTCCACACAACTTTGATGGTTATTTTAAATAACCCCTTTGTGTTGCTCCCCTCACTTTATTTCCCTTTCATAAAAAATTCAATTTGCACACAAGTAAAAAGCTTTGATATATCACGGTGATGCATGACATCTGTATCGCCTCTTCTCTTCAGGTCTGTGTTCACCCATTCTCTATGCTTTGATCCAGGTGCTTGGTTTTTATCATCCTTTCTTAATCATTTCTCTTTAATCCTTATATGCTCTGTTAAGCGCTCCTAAAATCTGCTATACCTAATAAGAGTTTTAGTGCAATGTTTGAAGTAACTCTGCTGTGGCTACACCCCTCTGTTTTACAGGAGTGAGTGTCTAGAACATATTCCTAGCTCTGTTAGGATGATGACAAGTGTTTAATTAACTTCCCATCATGTTTGCATCCTTCAATATGTACCTTTTCAATAATGCAATTCTTCATTTTATTATTTTAATCTTTATTCTGTTTTGCTTCCCATATTTCTTGATAATTTTGAGTGCTCATTAAAGATAAGGAACAACGTGCCATTGGTTGTAAGCTCACCCCAATCCAGACCCGAGCACACCCTGCCTTTCAGTACCAGGCCTCTCTTCTACCATCTCTTATAAGGCTGGACCAACAAATTAATTTCACTTGTCCATGCAAGGAACACTGGTATGTTCTTACACCTGCTGTAAGACAGGAAAGTATCTTTTTCAACAGTTTAACCAGACAAGAGTCTCCTGACTTGCGTTCTATTATAGATCTCTGTTTTCAGGGAACTCTTGAAACAGGATAAAAAAGGAAAAGTCCACGTGGTTAAATAAATGGCCTTATAACCAGGAGGTCCCCGGTTCAAATCCCAGTTTAGCCACTACTATGAAAGGCGCTATATAAAAAATACCGAATTAAAGAATAAATGCTTCATGCGTCAAATGCTCTGGCTGTACACACAGCACAGGAAGGAAAAATTTGGATCTTGGTTATGACAATGCACTGCTCTGATAGAACAATGGATCACTTCCATTCCACACTGGCAGCTTTCCAGCTGTAGAGGTCTGAGTTGACTAACCCAAGCTGGAATGACCAGAAATTATACACAGGACAAAGTTTGAATCATTTAGCAGCTTTGCCACCTGAGCCCATAGAGTTCCATTACGAGAGACAAAAGGCTGTAGATTTTGAATTTAAAATGGCTATTTGACTAAACATATTTATAATTTAAAAAAACAACTGTCAATGAGAAATCACTTCATTGTTCTTAGATAAGACTGACCTTTTTTTTTTTTTTTTTTTTTAAAGTGTATCATGGTTAATTATACAGCAAGCAACTGTCACACGAATAGAGTGAGTAATTAATAAAGGTCTGGTTAATGCATTTACCATAGCAGACAGAATATAGCACTGTCAGTTACCTAATGGCTATTTGGATAACAGGTGGTGATATCAAAGTTCAGATAAGGTGTTACTGTATGTGCAATGATGGGACACAAGACAGGAGAAGCGTTCTACACGTTAACACTTTTATTGAGATCTGTACATTGTGTTACCTTTGATCAGCTACAATCACAACAGTGCTTTTACTAACTTAACTTTCACATCCACATGAATTACATTCTTTTCCACAGTACTGTACAAAAAACCATAGTGCTGTGTAATAACAATAATTACACACCGGTCTGGGTTATAGCGCATCGGACAATGCTTACAACTTTTACAGTCAGGACAGTAATACCACAAACACATTACAACTTCTAATGTGTTCAGTTGTGCCTGTACAATAAATAAGTATAAAATATAACTCTTTAATCAATCTGCTGTATATTAGAAACATATTTAAACATACAAAACACTGACAGCTACAATCTCCGAAAAAAGACCAGCTATTTCGGCAAGAGGAAAAGTAGAAGCCTGTGTTTGATACCCAATTAAGAAATTGGCCAATGCCATAGATTTAAAACCTGAATATCAATAACCATGATAGATAGAAATATTTGGTATTGAATAGAAACCGTTTATAAAAAGAAAAGCCAATTTTTTTATTTTTTTTTTTTACTGTTTTGATCAATGGAACAAATTTGATTCTAATCTGTCTACATTTCTCGCTGGTACAGAACAAGGCAAGCTTTTTAATATGAAAGACTCCACACCCACCAAAAACTACTATTTTCTTTTTTTGCCATTTAGAATTCAGAGAAACTACAGAACAAACTAATCAAATCGTCACTGGAATGTGACTGGTGTTAACACCATTTACATACAACAAAATGGAATGCTTGTATTCTTTTTTTTTTAAATCAAGCATATTCAATACACATTACAACCACTTACTTGAACATTGTCACACACAACAAGACTAGACATGCTTTAATACATGCATGCTCTTTCTAAGCAGAAATCAGTAGTCCTCTCCCTCAACCCCCTTAGTTTCAGACAGTTAACCTGGACAGTGCTGGCAGCAGGAAGCAAGTCCCTGTTTTCATCGAAGTTTCATTTTCTTCACCACAGGAATTGGCAGCACTTGATGAATTTTAGCCGCTTCGTCGTCTGTGATGAGTTTCACCCAGTCAGGTGTGTAACTTCCTTTGAACCCCACAAACACCAGCTTGTCTACAAGTAAGAGAACATTAAAGAAACATAGAAGCTAGTTATCAAGAATGCGTTTGTGTTAATAACTGAAATATTAAACACAATATACAGTGTATATATAGAGTATATAAATTGGTTAAATGTATGCACATACATACATGTATATTGAACAAGCTTTACTTTGTAACTATGCTTTTGTATTTGGTAATTGATAATTAATTTAATGCTAAAATTAATTAAAATCTGCCTGAATTTGAAATATCCTGACCTCTTGTGTTCAGATTTATGTACACATTTGCCCTGGAATATCAGTGAAACTGACACAGCACCACCTGCTGTTACATTGTACAAACTTCATTAGAAGTTAAGACACATAGTAAGGCAGACATTATAGTCTTAAACCCCAATGCAAGTGCGTGACTTAATTGTGTGCTGTGTGTGCAGATTTTTCAGACTAACCTAGGTACAATACAAACTATCATTACAGAAACAACACTCCTGCAGCGTAAATTACCTTTTAACTTCACATTGTTTTCTGCTCCAAGTTTTTCAAGTATTTTAGTCCATGGCCCTTTGGTTACCAAGCGTCCTTTTGAGGTCATTATCACAATAGACCTATAAAACAACATCAGCATAAAACAGAGGATGAATAATTACAAACCCGCTCTCACAACCACCCCTGGAGATGTGCAACACGCAGTCTAAACGCTCTGTGACAGCTACACAATGCAGAGTGTTCTGTGAAATGACTTGCAGTGTAAATAGCATTTTTGTTTGATGTGCATGCCACTAAAAGCATTTCAGATTGCTTAAACAATGGTTGATTAGCTGTAATACAGACACATCCCCTCACACTGTTTGAGAAGCTTGCTGATAAATCCAAAGGGAAGCTGCGCTGTAGAATACAAACTATGAATCTCTTGGGGGAGTGCTTTCCCGAGTCAGTGAATGACATAAGGTTTTGCAGATTCTTACTTTAACCCCCATGTTGCTAAGATCCTTTTCTGATTAATATAAACCCTATCAATGAAGCTGCTGTCCTGCAGAACAATGGAAAGCCGCCAGTCTTTGGATCTGCTACTTACTCGTCTTTGAGGCTTGCTACGTAGTTCTCGATTTGGGCCGGGATTCCCAACAGAATTGAGTTTCTAAACCCTTTGCTGTCCAGCACCTTCCCATATTGACCGTCAATGACAGTCAGCTGGACTCCATCCTCAGGCTGGTATAGTTTCTTCCCATTGACCTAACAACAGATAACATCAGAAGATTCATACTCTGCAACTTACAGAGTAATACCAATAACAAAAATAATGCCTTAAAAATGAGTGTCAGGTTTCTTTTGAGATTAAAATCTCAAAATGCACATTTGTGTAATATTTGATTAGTGTTTGCACTAGTGTTAATTGTGTATATACACACAAGTAAAAATGCATTTAATAATTCTATTATAGAACATTATAATATGGATTATTTTCACATGATACATTATTTGACGATCTCCCACAGTTCAGTTTTAACTGCGGGTTGGTTAGACATTGCAAAGAAATGGAAGAAAGGCAGGACACAACAGATGATGTAGCATTTGATTCAGCACCCCCTTGTCGATTATTAATGTATAATAAAGTGGGATTTAAAGTAGCTGATATGGGGTGGGGTGTAAAGCTTTATAGGGACCAACCTCGGCATAGGCAAAATCATCCCTGATATGGAAAAATCTGGTATTAGAGGACTCCAGCTTGGCCTCTAGGAAGTGCTCCTTTGTGCGCTGTTGAAACACAGAGGGGAAACTTTTCACTGGGAGCAGGAGTTACACATTAACTTGTGTACCATGAAAGGTTCCAATGAAAAGGTTAGTTCAAAACTGCCATACCAACTTGGGGCAATATAAATGTGAAAACATTTATTCCCATTTGAGAGAGAGAGACGCACGCTGGTTGCACCCCTTGTTAAAAACTCCAGGCTCTTCAGCAGGAACAGAGAGAGAGCACACAATATTGAAAAGAGGGAAACAGAAATCGAGAACGGAGCTCCCACACTAGTCTTTCAGGTAAGGTGAACGGAGATTAAAACGAAGGATCAATCATTTACCAGCTTTGAAGTAGACAGCTTCTTTGGCATTGGCACGTCTACAGTGGGCATCTCTGCGTATCTGGGATAAGCCTGGGCTGTACAGTCACTCGGGCCACTGCCCTTGGGGATTACAGCTTTGATCTTTATTCTCTCGCAGCCCTTCACTGAACAGAAGGCAAATTCGTCTTTCTCGTTTTGTGCTGTCAGCCTCAGGAAGAGCAGCCTTGAGTAAACAGAAATAAAGCACAAGAGCTATTTACAAACAGAATCCTGCGAGTCAGCAGGGGAGCAACAAAGCTGTCCAATTATAATAATAGCACTTGCAGACAATCTAGGAGGACCTAACTTAATCATACAGCTTAATACTAATGGCCCTTCTGTGCCACCTTATGAACACACATTGCAATGATGTATGAATTAGATATTCAGATACCTGCATGTAAAACATGCCGCAAGATGGATAGAAATTGTAATTGCAGCTTAGTTTTGCAAACATCTTAGTTTTGCAAACATCAAATTAGCACTGGCTGCACACTTCTAAGGACATATGGAAAATTAGCATTAGAAAAAGAAATTCACTTTGATTTACTACACTTCAGCATGTTTGTAATTGGAGTGGATGATGATGCTTACCCAGTATCCTCTTCCCAGTAGTAGTAGCCCCTCTGCGGGTGACCATGGGCTAGATTATCTTTTTGGGAAGTTTGAAAGAAGATCCCGGTCTTGTGAGTTTGTTTGGTGAGGCGGTTGTGGATGTCAGAGATGATGGAGAAGGTTGTTCCTTTAGGATAGCAAAACCCAACCTGGATCCAGTCATTCCTACAAAGAGTAACCAAAAGTGTACTTTGAAATTGAATGTAATTTGGTAAAATATTCACTAGATGGCACTGGTGCACACACTGGGAGATTACATGTATAAAATGCACAGGAAATCTTACATGCTTATGCTGTACTTTATAAAAAGTGAAGAAATTAGTAAAACTGTATGATCCACAATTAAATGTAGGCTGTTTACATACCAGTATACTTATCAGTAACATTAAGCAATTGATCACCACACCAGTGGGTTGTAATTTGAACACAGCCTTACCTGTTGTAGTTGATGAGCCATATGGTGAGTTCCTGAGGAGCTGTCCCGCCCCAGTGGACAGTGTATCCCTTCTGCAGGGTGACCACAGGCTGGTACTGCTGGTAGTGGTTCTTCTTCCCAAGAGCCCCCACCAGAGAGAGAGGGTGTTCAGGGTACTCGTCTTTAATCATCTTCATGTCTAGGTTAGCTGGGTTACGGGCTTGAATGTAAATCTGTCAAAGATAAGGCAGCATCCAAACCCCGAATTAGACTGTATTAGAACAAGCCATACTATCATCTACCGTTTTGTATTTAATTTATAGCAGTTTTCAGGGAAGTCACTGGATTTGCAAGTGAAGAGGGGTTAGCCAGCCAAGAGCTGTTGTGGGTTAAATTTAAACTGGTACATCTCATTTTTAAGCCTACGATGGTCTACAGGGGGAATTCATAAGCAAAAGGTACAGTGGCACTACGGGGTTTGAAACATGAACGGGAGATGAGAATGAACCTGTGCATAGCGGCCACTGCAGATAGCTGCCCTCCAGTCTGGGACATCGATGCAGTCGGGGTGCCTGAGGAGCCAGTTATCGTCCTTCACGAGGAACGCTCCTGGGTACTCGCTGACAGAGCCGTCAACGTCGTGGAAAATCGTAGTCTTGTCTCCATCCATGTTCATCCTGTTGAACCAGGGACCCGGCTCCCCAAAGAACACCCGCGATGTGATCTGCATGAAGAGAAGCAAGTATCTGTTAGACATGGTGCAAGTGTGCCCTCTGCACACCACTGCTAGATACACAGGGCTTGTCTGCCTACAGCATATTGATGGGGTTTCATTACAGCAGCAGTGTGAAGAAACTCAAGAAGATGCACACTGTATGAGAAAAGGAATCCATCTCACCCATCTTTTTGCCTTGGAATACTATGAGTATTGTATTGCGCCTTGACAAGTTTAAATGACATTAAAATAGACAGCATTCAAGTACCAGTACTGCTTTAGTGATGTATATTTGCTGGGAGCTTACCGACAAACCTAAATACATATTTTCTTTGATTTGCTGTCTCAAGCAATGCACAGTTTAAGGAGAGCGTGTCAGCTGTGTGCAGGCAGACGTACCGGCACATCCTCGAAGGTAATGTCAGTCACGTTGTTATTGGGGCAGCTCTGCCAGGAGTTGTTGAGCCTGAAGCCAAAGGCACTGGTGTGGCGCCCGTCGAGTGCAATAAATTTGCGAAAAGTGCAGTTCTGGACATTGATCGGCCCATCATAGATCTGCATTCCCCGAATAGGAAAATCCCTGAAAAATCACAAAAGGACAGATGTAAACTTATAATTAATTGAATAAACAAACAGGGTGGGTAAACTGGCAGATAAGCTACAATCCCATCTATGAGCTGCTCTTGTGCTTTACTGGTACTCATAAGAACACTGCCACACATACATTGCTGATTATGGGCATCTAAAAATAGAGGAGTGGGGTCATGTAACTAATTGCGTAAGTTTTGATGACTTGAGACAAGTTTGAAAAAGACAGCAATAACATGCAATTTTCCTGAACCAGATACAAGATGTTTTGTAGTGGGATTCTGTTCCTTCACAGTTTTCACAACTGGACAGAATTAGTCAGAGACTTGTGCCTTGAACTTAGTCATTTGCTTACTGAGGACCTCTGGAATGCTATTTCAGAGACCTTTCTCTACATGTACTCTGCAGTACTTACACTCCTCTGGGAAGCATCCTGCCGTTGAGATCCGGGCCCCCAGGCCCCCAGATTTGGTTGTCTGGGGTCTCCATGCCTCTGTTCTCACTCTCCCCCACAAACAAGGAGTTCTTCACTTCCTGTTTGGAGCCGTCGTCATCGGGGAATGTCCCACCACTGCAGAGTGAGCAAATCATGAGTCTGCTGTTTCAAATTACTGTGCAATAAAAAATAAGCAAAGGAATCCCAGCAGTTCTTACCTGGCCAGAGTAAGTCCAATTCCATTGTCAGCAAACCTGCACAAGAACAACACATGTTTGGGTTACCTTGTATTAGTTTATTGAACAGCATTCCAGTTGTAATGCGGTATTTCATTCACAAGGCAGTCCTGTCCTCTGTGTGCATTTAAATGATTTGAGGATAATGATTCCAAACTCACTGGCAATCATCCAGCCACACGTCCCCTCCTCGCAGCCACGCACCATGGTCTTGGTTCTTGTAGGCGATAAAGTGCTTGATGATAGCAGGCTCTCTGGGTTTGAAGGGATCAGCATCCTTATGCGGACCGTATCTGTTCAACCACAAGCATACAACATCAGGGGCTGTGATGTCCTTGAATTGGCACATACATATGATAGTATATGCTGTGTCTCCCATGAGTTTCACAGCAGTTGCATATGTAAAAATTACAAGGAAAACTACTGAAAGGCAATACAGTATGTGAATTACTCACCTTGCTCCGATCAAAGAGAGAAAGGGTCTCTTGTCTTTCGCATTGGCTTCTGTGGTTTTAACTCCATTGTCCAGGATCATCCCAGCCTGGGGGGGGGGTGAATCAAATTCAATAATATCAGAACTGGGAACAGACAGAGACTCACAGTGGATACGAAAGCATTTGGCAGGAGTTCACAATACATTTGTACTGAAGAAGATGATAAATGAGCACAAGCTGTGTACTGCAGTACACTGGAAAAAAAACAACAAGAAAACAGGAAAAGGGAGGCACTTAATAATAACTAATCCTGGTCAGCTTGTTCTTTTTTTTCATATTTGGAAGCTAGTACCTGGCAAGTGTGTTGAGTCAGTATTAATAACTCTGACACGACCCAGAGCTGGCAGTGAGTTTGTCCTCAGCATGGCCTGCAAACTCACCCTGTAATTCGAATGCGCCCGGTTGTTGCAGAACTGCCCCAGGGGCATGTGCTCCGTGTGTCCAGGGGAGTACAGACCTTCTGAGGGTCCGGTAGGAACGTGATGGAAGATGAACCAAAACCCAGTCTCCTGTGGGGGGGGGGGAGGTTGGAGGTCTTATCAAAATGAAGTATGTTGATTTTTCAGGGTACTCATTCAAAATATATGAACCCCTTGGTTCTATATGATAGATTATATGTCATATGTTTTATGCAACTATGCTGTGTGTGTGTGTGTGTGTGGGGGGGGGGGGGGGGGGGGGGACAAAGGTTCAGAGGCCTTGCAATTCATAAACTCATCTGACCTTTTTTTTTTTTTTTTTTTTTTTTAATAACACAGCACAGTTTTGACATTGTGAGCCTGTGCCTCGCCTGAAACAAATCAATCACTGGCACTGGTATCCGTAACGAGCCTCGGACTTTTCCATGAATGTAAACAGATGGAGAAGAAATGTACTTACTTCAGACCCAGCAGCTGCACAGTTGATGAGGTTGTTATTGGGGTTAGCCATCCAGAAAGTGGATGTTGCGCTGTCAAGAGAAACAAAGCCATTGATTCAATTTCAAAATGAATTTGCTCCTCAGTGTGCAAAAATGACAGCAGCAGAGCATGAAGTCTGCTACTAACTCAACAGCACAATGCAATTCACATAGGGAGCTGCCATGGTTTCTACACGTCTAACATGTCTCACAATAACTTTTTTGATATACTGTACAGTAACATTACATGCAATAGTAGTCAGATAGCTAAAGACTAATGTTTGACTGTCTGCATGAGATCCTTACATATTGCCTACTAAATAGTTTAACAGGCAATGGTCCAAACTAGGGGAGATTGCCAGGCTATAACATTCTGGAACTGAATCCAAGTGTGCAGAAATGGATGATGTGAAGACCAGATGGTCAATGAGCTAAACCTATCAAAAGCAGTTAGCTGTACCCTCCTGTGACTCTGTCTTTTTAAGTGCTGGCTAGCACTTGCATATGCATTTGTCAGAAATGGCACATTTGTTTTTGCAATACAGGAAGGGGGGGGGTCTGGAATTTTAGGAACTGCCCCATGCTTCAGCAAATATCCTGTCATTTGAAATGAAGATTTATTTAGACCTTAAATCTTTTGCCATTTGTATGGATGAATATTAGTCTTTCCTAGGGGCTTGGACCTTCTCTCTAGGCTTTAGGAATTCCAGTGTTTTTAATGCAGAAAAGTCAAGTATGTTGTTGTTGATTAAATACCTCTCCGTTTATCTTGGAAAATACCAATCAATTCCACTCCCAGCAAATTGGCCATTATTTTGCTGGATACAAAATCACAGATTTCAATGAACTGTGTCATCTTTGCAGAGCCAATGTGTATACACATAGTGATGAAGCGACAATGAATTGAGCTGGTTTTCTACCACATTATACACATTTTCTACTAATTCATGAATATCGATTAACTAGTAGAATATGTCACCAGAAAAAATGTAATTGTTGAGACTGAATAAAACTGCAGAAGCAAGTTATTAAGCCAATTTGAACAATCTGCTTAATCGGCAACTGCACAGCTTCGTGTTTGGAATGCGCTCCTCTTACCTGCAGTCTTGCCTGGGTTTGGCTACATAGCCAGGAAACGCCCCGTCAGTGATCACACGGCACATTTTACTGTCTCTGTCAGATGGCAAGAGGGTCCCTGCCTTCACGAGCAATCCCAGGCAGTGATCGAACGTGTTCCTCTCCTCTGCCCCATCCTCCGTGAAGAAGCAGTGCCCCAGGCTGTCATATCCCACCACATCCTTTACCTGCAGCACACACAAAGCACTGCGACTTTTAGAGTTGCGGTTCCTAAAGCATGCTCGCTAAGCTTAAAAATAGACCTTTCAATGATCAGTCGTTACTCAGAAAGCGATCATGCTGTTTTAATTCCCATTGTAAAACACACACAAGCAGGCTGCCATAGCGCAATCCATTTCTCTCCCGTCAAATTGCTTGCGAAACAAGCTAGATTAAATATAATAAGTAATTTAGGCTGATCACCAGAGGTGCCAATTTGCAATCTCAGCTGTCCAGTTTGGCTTTCTTATTTAAAAATAAATGCAATTCTGCTTGTGTTAAGTGATCTGCCATCCCTTAAGAATACTTCCTGGGGATTGCATATTACTGAGCTGACTTAATTGACTACTCAGCATCAACAGATGGCTGCAAATGTATTATAATCACTGTAGCAGTAAAACTAATACAGCAAGCAGACAAAGAGAAATCATTTACAAACAGAGTGGAAAATGCATTACTCAAGGTAGGAGAAGGTAGAGGTTCTCAAACTTAATTAACCCTTCTACATTGGAAAAGACCAAACAAGTTAGCAGCTACTGTGCATGACATCAGAGGCTTTAGCTTTAGAGACTTACATTCACTTTGTATTGACATAGCAATTCCAACCACCTTGTGGAAATACCACTACAGAATCCTCTAACTAACTTGGCATTAACATTTTAAACTGTTTCTGTAGTCATAACTTACAAGAAACACGCACCTAATACAATGCAAGTGTCTAACCAGCGTATGCATTTATTTATTTTTGCAAAACATGTGCCACTAATTTATATTTTTAAACATCCGATGACTTTGTCTGAGCTTGGTCTCCAATGAGATTGTGAGAATGGCTCAAATATGATATTCTGCATCAATCCCCATGTAAAAGGATAACTGCTGCTTTCATATAGAGTCATTATCCCCCCCGTGTGAAATTCATTCTCAGGTCATTGCTCACCAGCAGTCCATTGGAGCCGTGCACAGTGACGCAGCGGGAGAAGGTGTGGTGAATGGAGAGCCCCTTGACGTAGGTGGGGGGGTCGTAGCTCCCCTTCTCATCCACGTCTCCATTCATGTGGAAGTGGACAGGGTAATGGCCCATCAACTGCTGCCCCATGTGCTTCATCTCCACCCCATCAATGTGGACAGCCTTGAACCCGTGTTCTACCTGGGGAATACAGTGAACAGAATAATCCCAAACAGCGATTTGGAAGGCAGCAGGGCGAATGTTACAACAGTGCACGTTTATTTCTAAAACTGTCAAGCAGGTTTTGCAGTACCTTTAAATGCCCTCCAAAGGTGTCAAAGTCGAAAAACCTGCAGGCGTCGTTGCCGTAGCACTGCGCTTCCATCTCGCCCTTTATCAGGATGTTTCTCGTCAGTAACCCCACTTCTGCACGCATGTCCACTCCGTCCACCTCCTCTCCTATATGCAGGTACTTTGCTTTTCCTGCAACAAATACAATACCATATTTCAGCTCCTCTGTAGGAACCGACACTGAATTCTTGTAATCTAATGTATACCAAGGTGTAAGAAGATGTATAACTGGGGCTACTTAGATAACAGCATTCATTATTCTTTGTTATTTTCCACGTGGTCCTGCAGTAGAATACATGTCTTTAGGCTCCTGCATTATGGGTTTAGCACCAGGCTGATCCAGATTTTGAAGAACAAGGTGAAGGGGCAATCTTTTCTGGCAGCCCTCATAGTGAAGTAACAATTGGGTTCTCTCCACAGAGATGAAATAGAAAAAATGGAATGCTGGGATCCATACCTTGCTGGCAATATTGATCATGTAATATACTGTATAAAGTGTAATTCTACATTGTCAAGGAGTTAGTGTCCTTGATAACCCCATGGTTCACTACATGCTCAATTACGCCATTTTTTTTGTTAACTGGGGTATAAACGAGATGACTGTTGTTTTTTTTTTCTTTTTACGCAACATCATTGGTGTTATCAGTAACAGTAAACCATGCTTTTATTTCAGCATTGTTTAACCAGGCTGTTGCACACTAAGGCCGGCCTTCTTATTTTCAGTGCAGCACTGTGGAGTTTAATATCCCTTACGGGAGCCTACAGTATTTCCTTCCTCTTATCTGATTTTTTATTGGCCACTAAGAGGCAGTGTGTGATTTGTTTGTAAGAATATAAGCAAGGGAACACAGCACCACCTGGCTTCATGAAAGTCTGTCAAGGAATAACACAATTCTATAACTGTTTTAGTTTCTGTATATTAAGCGCTTTGGCCACCCAGCAATAAGTAGCAAAAGCATATGGTGAGCAGAAATAAAGCAAGCTGACTTCAAATTGATTGAAATGTGTTGATTTAAAATGTGATTTCATTCAGGACTAGTGGCCTAGTATAAACTATAATCTAAAGGAAATAGTTTGAGGGGAAAACATGAGGAGTAAGGCATTATAAAAATAACTGCACTCAGGCAGGGCTGCAGAGGTAACAGGCTTTTTATTTAGTGTTAAAGTGATAGTTGCTTGAAAGTTTATCGGGATTGTCCCAGTTACATGTCACAGATAAAGATTTAAAAAGCCAAGTCAAAAACGCACTTAAAACATTCCAGCAAAACACATGCATTATCCATTCCGAAAGCCTTCATTCTGTCTTACAGTATATCCTCTTGACAGCATTTGTGTAAATCACTTCCAAGATTAATGGACAGTTTCATGACATTTTATTGATATCAAGTCCCCTGCAGCACAAAACATGACAAACCATTTCTTCTCTTGCACTCCACAATGTCCTCTTATTCTCAGATGCCACAAGCCTATCTGAGGAGTATAATGAAACTGAAACTATACTTAAAGCCGGTGATGTGTTATCTCAATTTGCTGTAAGTAAAATACAGCATGCTCTTGCGAGCTCTGGGAGTTGGATGCTAAACTCTAAGGATGTCACCTTTGGCTTTGGAAGAGCTTTACAATACATGTAGAAAGGACAAGCAAAAGCTGGATGCAGGAACTGAACCCCAGACCCAAGCAACAAAAAACAGACTTCTCACCAAAAAAACAGCTTCACTAACTTGGGTCAGCTATGTATTCCAGCTATAGATAGTTGTAGGATGCTAACAACAAATGTACATGTGCCACTCAGGAAAGCCTTCATAACTATTATTACTGCAAAAGAAGTCTCTTCAAAACCCACACATAACCACAAGAGGTTTTATTTTTCCAGCGAAGTACTCCTAGCATCCAACACAGTCAAGTGTTCCTTATTCTGTACCATTGCAAGCCAAATCTAGGAATTATAGCATATGAATAAATCAGCACATGAGGTATGAATTAATATGATGGGCTCTGTTCAATTTAATTAAAGACAGAATAGCATGCCTTGTAAACAGACACACTCATCTAAGTGGAAAGTTGTCATGCAGAATTGCAGCCTGGCTTTTGTGTTTTTTATACAAAAATAAAGGCACTATAGAAATGACAATTGTTGTTGTTATTTTGGCCAGTGCTGTATATTAGATTTTCAGCACATCATGTTACAGATTATGGAAGCTCCTTATGATTGATATAAAATATTTAAATAAGCATAGTCTGGTCTGTTCCAATTTACTGACTGACAAATATAAAATTATGCATACTTTCAGGGTCAAAGAGGAGTTTGGACAACTAGTTGAATCACATTCTTCATTTTTACTGATCATCCTCCAGGATTTGTTACTTCCTACAGTTCCTAATGTATGGCATGGATTTTTCAATAGCTGAACCCCACTGTCTGGGCAACACAAATCTTTAAAAATGTCAGTCTGCTGCTACCTCTATTTATAATAACTAATTATGAAGCTCAGAGCAGCTTTTTCCTTTGGCCCATTTAATATACTGTGCATTCTGCCCCAAAACAAATTATTAAAAATAGTGCCTTTTTCCACTTTTCTCTTTTTTTAAATGTTTTAAGTGGTGTTTACCAGTATTACTTCTTCTACCTGATCTCTTTCGCATAAACACATTTATATCAGTGGGAGTTAGAAACGACCCCAGAGTTTGATAGTCACCCTCAGTGCAGCTCTCCATGGTGTTCCCCAGGGATAAAACCATCCCATGAACACTCAATAAGACAAGCACTTCCCTTTCTGATCCCTAATAAAGACTCGAAATTGTGGTGGAGGGTCAGGCATGTAAATACATTCTCAAAAGCATAAGCAGTCCAATTCGTTTCTCAACATGCCAATTTATGAAAACAACCCTAGATCAGCCAATGCAATAATCATCCAATGCAATGTGGCACCACCTGCTGCACATTCCTGAAGGGGAAAACAAACAGCTAATGTTCTCCACAATTACAGCGAGATGAAAGTCCAAATGAAATTCCCATGTTAACCACCAATTACAGCTTGCCTAAATGGAAAAAAAAAACAGTGTTCTTGGCTTTAAGACATTTATTTTTAACAATCCTTGGCAGGTAAAACCAGGGTTATGTATGCCCATGGGTTGAAGGCAGATTTATACTTAAACTTCACGCAGACTTACTGTGTTCAAAGTGTTTTATAAGCAATTTAGCTTTTTTTTAAACTTTTAATTACAGCATTTTAATGCTTTAGCCACATTTAATGTAATTGTGTCCATTTTTTTTTGTTTGTTTTGCTTTGTTTTTTTTCAGCCAAGCAAAGTTTTAATGAAAAGTGGTCTAGAATTTATTTAACAACAATTTTTATTTATTTATTTTTGTGGTATAACTGTAGGCTGACTTGGAGGTTGATGATGCTGAAACAGAGATAAAAGAATGAGTGAATTCATGCTGGATACAAGTCACCTGCGATCAATATCTGCAGGGCTGTTTTTCTCTTTTTAGATCAATACTGTATTTTTGAATTAAGGTCTTCCAGCAGTGGGAAAGATCAATCTCCAGAAATGCTGGGCGACCTCACTTGAACCCTCAAGCTACACTCTCCTGCCTGCTCCCAGGGTTACCATTTTCCGCTGCAGACTTTGGGAAGCGGCCAAAGCATTAGATTGTTAATAGAATAATAATAACACTAACATCTGAAAACAAACATACCTTCAACTTTTATCTGGTTTGATGCGCATGCTGGGCAGGGTAGGATCTTGAATTCTTCAGCCTGGTACATGGAATAATCTGTACTGGCAACCACTACGGTATCACCTGCTTTCCAAGTCTGCACATCTTCTGCAAGCTCCAGTACTGTGGTGTTTGAATGAGTATCGATTGTTATGGTCACCTGTGGCCTCACTGCAAATAAACATACAAAAGAACTTTAGGCACATTCAGAAAGAAAGAAACCACAGCTTTCAAGAGTTTGTCAAGTTTCACACATTTGTCAAATACAGCAAGTGTGGAAAGAATTTTAGTCACCCGCCTCGCCTTTCATGTTTTAGGTGACTACTGCCTGAAATATGATGGTATACTGGCACAAAGAGACTAGAACAAGTGCTCTAAAAGGAGTTGAAGATAATTAAAGTTAGGTGACACATTAAGGCTATGCTCAGCAGCAGTGTGAAAAACATTCTACAATACATTCCACCTGAAGCATTAACAAAGGGCCTTCTGCATTCTGTTGCGCTGAACAATAAACCATGAACAACTATGGGTGTGTCATTTACTGCGTATTAATGACAGGTTATTTACAAAAGAGTAAATGTATTGACTCATGTCACTGGGTTCCTTTATATTTCATTTGACCACTCCTCTTAAAAAAAAAATCACTAAAACAATTCATCCCCATTGATTTACCTTGAACAGGGTATGATCTCATGGCCAATGCTAAAATCAGTCATTTCATATTTAACACTTTCATAACTTTGCAGAAAGGAAACCCTACTGTAACTAAACACTTAACTAAGTCATGGTGTGTTGGTAATAGAGTTCCTTTTCTAGGTCTTTAGAGGTCTGCAGTATTAATAGAATTTAAAAGTGACTTCTACTGTATCAGCTACTGAGTCTGGTGATCTAGTGCTCCTGCAAGCTGCAGTTTAACTGTCTTCTCTACAGTGCAGTACACAGCGCTCCATTCATATTCAAGGGCTGGGCTTGTGTTACAGTAGGTTTCACCACTAGCCGAGTCCAGGCGCGCTCGCCTGCCAGGTCTCCAGGTTCCAGCACTAGTGTTCCATGTGTTGACCTGCAGTGTCTGATTGCGATCGGCACATTGGGTCACCACCACGATGGCCCGATGTCTTTTACTCTTGATAAGTCTATAGCCCAGCAATATTATTACACAGAACTGACATGCCACACATACCAAGTTTCCCACAGAGGAAGCGCACTTTATAGTTGTTACAGATTCCATCTGGCTGATCTTTATTAAGGCACACAAATCCATAATCCTTGTCGTTTTTGTAGAAAACCTCATCTGTTAAATTGGAATCGACTCCATTATAAGTGGTTGCCTAGAATAGAAGATGAAAGATATTACATCAGCGTTTAAAAAAAAGGATGTTTTTAAGCCGCTCTCATCGAGTGTGCAGTTTGCTTTGTTTTCATAACAAGTGGTTAAACACCTAATGGAAAACTTTCTGCCTTTGATGCTGAGATTCAGTTAAATGATGATCTGATATGAGCCATGTTGTATCCTGTGGCTCACCAACTTTACACCCAGATTATACATTAGATCAGATTGGCACAAACAAGAAATGTATGCCATCGTCCAAATGGAATCCAGTACATCAGGCCTTTTGAAGCAATGTATATGGGATTTACATTAGTACCTGAATGTCCAAGGGGCTGGCACAGATTTTCCCTGGAAAAGCGGTTCGGATATCCGACAGCTTCTCCCAGTCGCCCGAGCCTCTCTCATCATCCCGGTCAAACCACTCGGTCCACTCCACCTCTGCAACACAGAATCAGAAACACCCAGTGAGGTCTAGAACACTGAATATTCATAGTCAAAAAAATCATACAGCATGATAACCTTTGAACCCCAAGGTCAGTGGGATTAAGCTCAGCCTCGGGATTGCTAACACCTCTCCAGAAGTGTCAGGACACCACTGTGCCGTTGCTAGCCCTCAGGCAAGTGATACAGCACATATAGCATGCATCTGTGATATGGATGTTAAAGATCCCTTTTAATGTATTAATTTGAGTAAGGTCACTGACTTGAGGGCACAGGCCAAAGCCCCTAAAGAATTCCACTTTCTTTTTCCAGCATGGAGACAATTAGGAATGCTTAGTGTAGCTGGTGCACTCTCTTCCCCTGTGTGATCTCTGTCACCTAGACCTTATACAAGGTTCGCAAAGTGTAATACAGCATAGCAAAAGCATACAAATGTGAAATAACGCATACTGAAAGCATGGTAAAACATAGGAAAGCATTGTAAAAGCCAAGAGAGGTATGGTAAGGCATATTTTAAAAAACACAGTAAACTATGGTAAATGTATGATGTAACTATGGGAAATTTATGAAAATACTGTGCACATTTACCGTGGTAAACTTTTACAAGGGACAGTGAACCCAAGCTGTAGCACTTTCTTGTGAATATATCTTTTAAAATGCATCCAGTGTTATTCTTTTATAACCTTGTACTTTCAGCATTATCCTACTAAGCACTACTCTGAAATCATTGTTATAAAAAGCTGCTCAAAACAGTGGAAAACATTTCCCAAGGACGCTCGTGCAGAATAGCTCTGTTTAACATGTGCAACCATCTTAATGTGCACTGTATATAATTAGATTGCTGTCACTATTATAAAGCACAATTGCTTTTTGATGGGTACAATTGATTCCATATAGCTATTCAACAATTTCCGGTAGCTGTTATTCTTTGCATTAAAAAAAACAACACAGCGCATGTAATGACTAATTTATTAAGCTGCTTGAGATTTCAGCTAGTAGCGGTAGTTACTTAGCCACTACCTTGGACCCATTGACTTGATGCAGTGACAGTAAAATGCTCTCCGTATCCAGACTGGAACACTTTTGAAGATATGGCTTCTGTTGAAGCCTTGGTTCCTGAAAATAAAATTAAAAAACACAGAACATCAAACAAAAGGCACTGCTAATTATATATATATATATATATATATATATATATATATATATATATATATATATATATATATATATATATATATATATATATATAGCTAACCTTGTTATTCATGAGGTACAAAAGTAATTTACCTTGATAGGCTACATGATCCTCAGCAGATGTGAAGGGATCGCCTTTCACTGTAATAAAGCTCCATGGATGCCTAAGGAAACAAAGAGAGCGGAAAGTTAGATTCCATTGTCATTCTATCAGCAATCCCACATTGTGCCAGGAATGTTGTTGACACTGAAGCACGCGATTTCTTGTTTACCATGTCTTCTCTGGCTAATCCCAAATGTTACTTTTTCAAGATACTTAAAAAATTGTCCATGCAAGCTCATTTTGGACACTGAAGTCCCAAGACTAGTTTTAGAAATTCAATGGACATTATGGTTCTCTCACAGAACATTCCTAGAAGTACTCTCACAGTTGTTCAATAAATCAGTCTTTATTTCATATATAGCATCTTTCAAGATAATTGCCACAAAGATAATAACAAAACAATGACATTTTCTTGGCAGACCGCATGAAAAACAACTGCAGTTTTACGGCTTGGCAGTTCACTGAGGACATACTGTATTGATGAATGGAACACAATTTTTTTTTTCAATGTTCTTTCATTGGTTTCTATCAGGCTATGATCATGCAGAAACTTCCATATGTGCTTGTAAAACACAGCACTTTATTTCCAAATGTGGTGCTGGATTGTTTTGAACTACTTTAAAAAAATAAATAAATTCACTACTGGTAATGCTGCCAAGCTTTCAACATGTTATGAATGTATTCAAGTTTAGTTAATAAAATACTTCCAGTTGGATTCAATGAAATAAACAACATTTTAGAGATTGGAGCAGTGGGTTCTGCACCTTGCTGATTTTAAAAGGTGCAGCTGATAGCAAACTCCTAGATCTTATTTTGCAAATTAGCAAGCCTAGGGCTGTATTCACAAAGCACTAACATATCTAAAAATATTATAGTCCTTCATTTACACTTTTATAGTCTTAGCGTCCTCCTAATGTTTTAGAATAGAGGTGAGCAAGTAGAATTCCAATGTCTGTAAGTAGATCATTCCCACGTGGAGCTGCTGCTGTCGTCTTTTTTTTTTTCTATAAAAGCCGAGATCTGAAGACATCAAATGATCCCAAATCATAACATGAATCTTTGCTTAGAGCCATGCTGCCTATCCATGCTTACAGCCATTTGTGCCATTGGCACTGGCAGATCTGATAAACATTCATTTAATCTAAAACCCTGGCAGACATCAAATGGGTCTTGCGTACCGGAATCCAAGTCGATGGAACTGCTTGCTGCCTAACTTGTACAGAGCTTTCCTGGCCGAGTCCTCCAGATTGTTGGATCCCTCATCGTTCACAGCCATCGCTAGGATCATGCCATCCTCCACCACATCCACGTACTGGGCTAGGCGCCTGCTTTCATCTTTGCTTTTGTAGGTATCGAACCTGAAACAGCACCATAGATTACATGCAGTGACTTATACAAGACTTTACTCAAATCCCAAGAAAGATCACAGATCATGTTAAGCGTTTGCATTCTCGCCCCATGTTTGACCGACCTGTCTGAATGCAGCACCTCCCCGGTCTCTGGATCGATGACGTGGACGACGACCCCTCGGCTTCCCCAGCTTTTTTCAAAGTGGTAGCTGTCCTCGTTCGTCTCCCCGGGATGAAGAGTTTTGTTCAGGAAAGTCCAAGACAGTTTCCTCTCTCCATGAATCTCCAGCGTGCCGCCAGTGCCAGCACCAATATACTTGTGGCCAAAGTAGCTGTGAGCCACCTCTGGATCATCTGATCTGCAATGCACATTTTGAAATGTCAATATGAGCAGCTTGTTTGTAAGAGTATTACTTCCACCATCTCCTGAACTGTGCTATATATTTTAAACCAAGGTATAATTATTTTTCAATTTTATTGCATAGTTTGATTTCAATGTCTGTACTGTACTTCCTGAATCAATAAATCAAATACACTAAATGGCTTTCCATTTCCATATATGTTATATGGCTACAAAGCATTTACCAGTGCAGTAAATGGGTTTGCCATACCTTCCATACAGGATGATAGAGAGGTTCCCCTTGAAAGGACACTCCTCACTGCCGATGTGCAGCTCTCCACCGTTTTCAATGAGAATGTGTCTTGTCCTCAGAACAATAGGCTGTCCCCTGTCTGCAATAACTAATTTTCCTGAGAAATAAACAGAAATGGATTCAAATGCTATTTTATGCTGATTTCTCCCTTCTCTGCATTCTACTCTATATTACACGTTGGTAAAACATTTAAGAGCCATTAATAGCACAGGCAATATAGTACAACTAACTGTACATAACAAGGCTGTCATTTTAGTGAGGCATTGTGGTTATATGTCACTGTAACCCCAATGTAAAATGACATCCTAACCACTGTAAGTAATAAGGCTGTTAAACATCACTGCACACATGATGATGCTGTCTGTCTTCTCAATTTTCACTTTCACTTGACATGACATTTTTTTCTGATACTTTAGAAGAACCCATTATATTCAATTGCATTCCTAATATTGTTTTTCTCGATTACTCCGCCCTTGGCTGGCTCCGTTTAAGGCAGTGCCCCATATCATTTAGCTGAGGGAGACACAGACTGAAATCAAATCCCATCTTTGGCTGTTTAAAACATTCTTTTTCAAGTATGCTCTTTGTGCCAATACAAATGCCTCGGCCTGATTTCAATTAAAAGATTATTTTTTCACACCCATGTTTCCAGAGTGCTGTTGTGTACTCTTGAAGTGAAGGAGGTGTGTAGCTCACACTGTTTAATTCGGGCTTAGAAGGGCTCATCCACCGCTAATTAATCAAATGTCCGCCTCAGCTGGTATAGATGCACACTCCTGATGAAGCAATGTTTTACAAAAGTGGGACATAGTCCTCTAATTGCTTATAAAGCGTGTCACAAATAATTTCCAATAACAGCTCTGATTAAGCCTGATTGTTTAAGGCAGGCATGCTACTGGTAAGTTCTAACACTGAGGCATTTGAGACTGTGCTGCAATTGTGGCTGTTGTATGTAGGAAAATAAAAAGGCGGAAGTTATTGTGATTTTCTACACAGTCCCAGGATCAACCCCTGTTATGTAAAGAGCCAACCAGCCTCGGTGTACTGTCAGCATGTCATCTTACTGTACCTCCATCAGAGATTCGTACTGAGTGGACGGAGGCAGAGGAGGTGAGAAGCAGCTTCCTGTCGTAGCCAATGCGGACGCGGTGAGCTTCGTTATGCCCGGGGATCCAGTGCTGCAGATGCTTGTCTTCATCAGGGCAGCCTATAAACAAACATAACCAACAAATCCAATCATATTAATTATTATCTAGATCTGAGCTTTGCAAATAGACCTTGCAGTGACAATAGTCTGACACCACTTTGCAAGTGTGCTCTACTAAAAAAAAAAAAAATAAATCACAACTGCAATCATCACCATATGTCACTATGGATTGCAATCTTATTAGCATCAAACAATGCCAGGGTTCAGTACTGGTGCAGGAATATAACCACATAACAAAATAACAATATAAACCACAACATAAACGTGGGTTTTATACACAAGCTAGAGTGCATCATTAACTGCTACTGCTGGAAGGGGTTTACTTAAAGAACACATTATTCTCCATCACTTTAAAATGTGCTTTACCTGGGACACTAGGAGTGCAAACAGCCCCACAGTCAATGCACTGGAATGCAGTGAGGCAGGACAGAGGTTCAGAGTGCCATTCAACAGCCATTCCCTACAGTCCTTTTGTGCTGATTCATTACCAAATGCTATTGTCATTTTTTTTCTTACATTGCCATACTGCCATATTTTATATTTGTCTCTTCTCTATCAATTACATTTTTTATTTTATTTTAACAATCTCCCATATCTCTCTGAAATGTGGGAGATTGTACAATTCAAACAGAGACGTTGTTATTAGTTCAAATTTTAATATTACTGATTCAATAAACGTTTCTTTTGCTTACAGTGTAAAGTTCTCCCATCTTCTTAACAATTGCTTTACACTACAGGTGCTCTTCAGTGGCTCATCATCAGAAGTATGCACAGAGTTTAAATACTGAATTATTTAAAAGGTAAACACTTCGATATCCCGGAGCTATGATAACACGCACTTTGAAAAACAGGTTTATTTTTCCAAATGACACTGATGTTTATATGACTAAAGACATGAACCTTCCCTGAACATTCCAACAGATAACTCAAGAATACTGTTTTGAATAAATACAAAATGGCCCCCGCTGTGCAAAACTGAAATTCTTTAAGAGGAGAAGTGTGAACAGGCCAATATCAACATTAGCGAGACTCCCCAAGATACCACTGAAATACAACCTTTCTTTCTGATTTTAGTGGTATCTGTCAGTTTCTAAACTGTGTAGTTTAAAAAAGGATTACTAAAGGATGTGTGTTACAACAAAGATCTGGGTATTACTGTGGCAAAGAATGAATTCAATCCAACACTAATGCATATAAATCCCATGAAACCCTCCTAATTCTTAGCTTGTAACTGTTAATATTCAGGGTGTCCCACTTGTTTGTTTCTGGAACTATTAAAAGTTACACTTGGACACAACAAAGCTGCAAAAAGCCAATTCTGGAACTAACTTCCCTTTTGCAAAATTACATCACCATGTTAGGGTTCTATAATGTGCTATCATTATAGAAACTGCCAGTTTGCGTGTGGATGGTTTCTGGAAGCTGGGTACAAGGGATGTTTGCAATTAGGAACAGCAATTAAAATGTTCTATATTACTTCTGTTTGCAATTACTATAAAAATATTTTTAACGTGGCAAAAATATATAATTCGTGCCATTAATATACTTTAGTCTCTGAGATTTGGCTTTTCTTAGAACGGGAATAATAATAGGTCAGTCCGCCTTGCCAAGTCTCGCCGTTTCCCCCAAAGGACGCAGCATACCTCATACAAAGCCTTGCTCTTGGTTGTACCACAGTCATTTCATGCTGAACTTCCCTCAGCTTGTTTTGTTGCCACTGAGTATTTTCTCTCCAGCAGGATCGGCTCTGGGATTAAGTTAATTGTTGCTCTAAAGTTATTTTCCTTTTTTTTCCCTAAACATGTGGAATTTACTGTATGTAGCCCCTGGACAGGTCCTAGTTTGCTCCAGACTGCGCTAAAACAGTCCTTCGTGAAGACTGTCTCAACTCTGGCCCAGGTTTCAACCCACAGCCTGCCAATCCAAATCGATATGTGCAAACAGCTGAAGTTAACCGGTTCCATGTAGTCTAATTTGATCAAACATTAAAGGAATAAAAAAATTAAAAAAAACCTAACGGTTCTATTTTTTCACTGAATCTCTAAGGCAGCCTTAATTATATTAATAAAATGCTTTAGTGAGGCTACTCAACAAATACATCAATATATATATATATATGACTGGGTGTTAATACGAGACCGGTGTCAACTGTGGTTAGCTAGCAAAGGGAGAATGCTAGGGTACCGAGGTCCTTCTGCCAACTTGGAAATTGTTATAAAGAAGTAAAATTCATATGAAGATGTTGTGAATACTCCATTGTAGCATTGCCATATAACCCTTATCATTTAACTTTGTAGACTTCTTATTGGTTTCTGATTCCCCTGGACAGTAACCAGTATGGATCATTTTTGATACCCTAACAGATCTGGTTAGTAACAGCTCTTGGGAGAGGGACAAGTGCCAGTTCCAAAAACCTTTTTAATTGCTCAGACATAACATAACCTTTCTTACTAAGTGGAATATTAAATCTTACATTGACAACAAATAATACAAATGCTTTATTTGACACCTACCTGCTTTTACAGCCGGGAGAAGTATTGTTAGAAGAAACAGAATGGAGACTGGTTTCATTTTTGCCCGGCCGTGAATGATCGTGGGGAGCATGGGATGCTCTTTCTAGATGTTTTAAGTACCTGTAAAGAAGACAGCATTGTTCAACTTGGGCTGGTACTAGCTGGTAGCAAGGATAATATGGGTTGGGATGTCCATATGCCCCGCACCCTATCCAGTCATTCTGAACCACCTTGTGGAGACGCATTACTGAAATCATCAGGTGCTGCCAGCAATCTGAACAATCAGGCTCCAGCTACATGTGCTCCAAACAGACCAAATATTTAATCCCACAGAACAACAGATTCAAAGAATGTAGGTCTTGTAATGTGTTATCTGTTGGAAGACTTCAATTGTTTAACCAGCTCAGTGCAGATATAGAATAGGTCTGACTGCTGAGATTGCCAGCAATAGATAATATCAACAACGCATTTTTAACATGCTTTGTTGACTACCAAAAGGAAAAGTGTATAACCCCACATCTGAATGAGTCAATCAGGACAGTTACACAGTACGAACAAGAGATGAGCCAGGGACATTCTTTAGCAGTGAAAGTTGCATCATTTTACACTGGAATGGGATTTCCCACAAATACTTAGTTGTTTTATGCTTTAAGGTTTACTGGAGAAATATGCATGTAGAATGAAGTAATTTACTGTGAAACACTTGAAACATTCAGCACACCTGACATGTTTTGAAGTATTTCACAGTCATTTTTAATACAAATTTAGAACCATTTTTTTGCCCACTTCAGCGAGGTTAACAAAACATTAAGGATCAAAGGTTGGTCAACAATGAAGCAGCTGCTGTAACATTGGAAACATTTCTCATTTGACTGTTGTTATACAAACCAGTTGCAGAAGACACCCGATGCATGGTCTTACACTCCAATAAAGCACCTCAAAATAATAGGTTCAGAAAAATAAATTCATATCGAGAATAAATTGCACAAACAAAAGAGTCTTCATACAATACAATACTGGCCAGGTGGCATGACTCATAGTGATTGTACAACTGCATGCTGGAATATCTTATTTAATGTATAAATGAAACTAAAACCTTGACTGCAGGCTATTGTCCATCCCCTCCTACGAGGTCAGGTGCTGCTGCTCTATGAGCTTTTAAACCTTATGAAGCTCTAGACCTTACCTTTGATCGAGTAGCTCACTATAGAACTAACATAAATAAATCTGTAGCCACGGTCTCAAAAAATTCCCTGGTAGGCATTATCTGGTGATGCAATGCAACATGTGGGACTACGCTACCATATTAACGGACTGGTGCAATCAGTTTCAAATACTATCACGT
Organism: Polyodon spathula; assembly: GCF_017654505.1. Classification (NCBI taxonomy): domain Eukaryota; kingdom Metazoa; phylum Chordata; class Actinopteri; order Acipenseriformes; family Polyodontidae; genus Polyodon; species Polyodon spathula. Next base: position 12,676,724 of record NC_054557.1, on the reverse strand, counting down.
TCTGCAAAAATGCATTTAAAAGTCAGTCCAAGCCTGTTGTATCTAAAGCACCACTGGGAGGCTTTTGACTCACATTCTTGGACACAGTTTGGTTTATTTGGATACAGTTCACATTCTGTAAATCTGGCAGGAGCAACCCCCCCTCCTCCCCCCAGAATGATGAAAGACACCTCAGAATACCTACAGTCACTGTCTGGGCTGCCGCTACTGCAGGTGTCAGTAAGCATAATACATAACATGTCTGAGCAGAACTTCTGTATGCAAATCGTATTCTCAGCCAATCAGCATCAATCCCATTTTATTAGTCCGAAAGGAACTGGCAGAGTATAATATAAAGTATATATACGGAATATTAAAACTCCGAATACGCCACGTGGAATGCATTGTGTTCTGCACTGTGGGTTAAAATGAGCTGCTAGCTATACAGCTTAGAACTACTAAACCCTGTAAAGAACAAAGAATGCTCTCACTAAATCGAATGATCTCGTTTTTGTTTTCACGCGAAACCTAAATCAGAGGCAGATAACTTGTATTGTCAGGTCCAAGCCTTCGACTGATTTGTTTTCGGAAGCAAACCCCCCCCCCCCCCCCCCCCCCCCCCCCAAAAAAAACACCACAAGTTCAAGGAATGTTTTGTTGTTTGTAATTTTATTAATTTGGTTTCATTATTTATACAGAGGTGCTTGAGATTAGTAACGTGGACGAACAGCTCTGTGTCTGTTATGGGCCTCTCCAGCCCTCCAGTTCCAGTTGGTTCTGTTGCAGCAGCCCTCTCAAGAGCTTTTCATCTTTTCTGTACTCTTTCCCTTGGCCAGGACATCTGTACTCATTCAGGTTCAGAGGAACGTATTGCTGGAGCGAGGCAGCTTCTAGCCCCACAGCTCGATTTACAATCTTAATCCAGGGTGGGTTGGGTTGGCCCTTATAACCCAGCAGCGCAAAACTTCCTGCATTGAAAAAAAGGGAGATGGAACCGAAGCAACTGGAAAAAATATTCCGTCAACAAAATTACAGCACATGATGCTCTAATGCAATGTTCTAGGCAAAGCTCATATGTTTGTCTTCAAGATACTTAAATGCCAGGACAGAGGAAATCTGTTTTATGTAATGTTATTTAACTAAATTAAATATCTGAGCGTTAGCACCATTGAAGGCAAGATTTCTTCATTTGTTCAAACAGTTTTATGTAACTATGATACAGTTTTCTTCTTTGCTATTTTCACCAAACATGTAAATGCGTAATACTTCTAAAGATAACCCGCGCTACCTGACACCATGGCGGGTTTTGATATTTGCATGGAGGCTGTTGCCCTGGTTCCCAACCAAATGTTAGTTTTATCTCAGGTTTTCTGTTTACTGAACCACCCAGAGTGAGTCATGCTGTATCAGATACAATGCCCGAGTCCTTTCTTGTTGAAACACTACACAGTCAGTATTCCTAACTGGGGAGCTGAAAGACAAATGGAAAACAAATGGAAAGTGATTACATCACCTTTCCTGAAGAGTCCAATGGGCTTTGAAGAGCCTAGTTTCATGAATGCTGAAAGTCCAGAGTTTATCGGCAGGTCCTTGATATCTCTGGAACACACCAAAACTATTGACCTACAAATCAACCAATCACAGCGTAAGTATTTGCCAAAATTCCAGTACATCTTATTCTGTGTACAGATGTCATCTCGTGCATAAAACAGCACACCTAATTGGAATGTTCATCAAAACAAAACAAAATATTAAAGTCAGTTTCTTGTAATGATTTAAATGACAGCAATATTTAGATCTATTGAATACACCCCACTGTCTTGAAGTAATCTGCTAATATAATGAAAGCTCCATTGAGAAACACACTATATTTGGATTGTTTTATTGCACTACACAGCATGTGCAGTAGTCACTGACCTTTCTTTGACTGTGGAGATAATGTAAGCATCGATGGCGCTGGTAGCCTGAGGAACACTGAACATGTCTATGTGCCGTCTGCTTTTAATTTCTCCAGTGCAAGCATCAACCACCACGAAAAACAATCCCTGCTTTTTAAACAAAAATACTTCATCGTTAACCTGCAAAAGAAAAACAAAATATAACCTTTAACTGTACACTAAGGTTAAGGTTATACTGATGCAACAGACTTAACCTTGAACTGGCACTATTAAAGAACTCCTTAATCAATGTCAGGGTCCCTGTGCAGTACGATAAAGAGTGCCTTCACCGATTTGCTGTGCAGTGTTTAAATTCCATGCTGGATCTGAGGTCAGGTCAGGTTAGTTTGGTGGTTTTTGTGCACATGTTTTGAAACAGAAATCAGCAGACTGCAGTGGTGAAATTCTATTCTGTTGTTGCCTGGCTGGGGAGGCAGTTGAGAAACAATAGCCTGTTTGCATTGTCCTTGTGTGACTTGCTCAGCAATGAGAACTTTTCAAGTTTGTCCTGCCCCTTACCTTTTACAAATATGTTACATGCATAACTTTTCACAAGTTCAATATTGCAAGTATATAATGTGCAATTATATTTTTAAACAAAAACACCCATCCAAGAAGGCACCTTTCAAACACTGAACATTATGATCCAGAATACTGATCCCCACAGTGAATCGAAAAGAGCATAACCCTGCACGTGATTCCAATTGGTATATATTTTTTAATCATTAAAACCCTTTGTGTACATCCAAAAAAAAACTTGTTATTATACCTCCTTTCAAACCCATTTATATATTCATGTTCATTCTGTAAGATGAAAAACACCTACCTTAATAAAGGCAGACTTAAGTCCGTTTTGTATGTTCGCTTTGCTCAGAGAAAGAACCTGCACTCTCACATATTCCTTGTAGGGTTCACTGGAAATGGCAGCCTAAGATCAAACAGTGAGTGGTTATTAAGAACACCCTCACAAGCCCCCGCTCAACAACTCTACGACAGCACAGTAAACGTGAATACGCTTCAATTTGCAACTAGAAACAGGTACGACGTGAAAAAGCTTTAGTGATGACAAACACAGCAGTCATTGATGGTTCTTTCTCTATCTGGTGGTCTCGTAGGCCTTGGTCTTCTTTCTGACATGAGAACTGTCCTACATTCTCTTAAAATGATAAGACAGACATTTACATGTTTGTCCCGGACAGAGATGCAACTCCTTTGTTTATTGTGCAAATCTCCATTCATTAAAACTATTCATACACTGTTTATCATTTTGAATTTACAAAAGGAGAGATTATAACCAGATACATGTGCTTTTTCATACTCTAACCATTAAGCTATGTTTGAGTGCGTGTCTTTGAGTAATGATGTCATATTAAAAAACATCTTTAAAATCACGCAACACAACCTCCCACTTCAAACTTTAAGAAGCTTTTGTTTAATGCCCTCAAAACAACTCAAGCAAGCGAGAAGATTGACATCAATGATACGCCTTTCAGCACCTGCACCTGATTCCTTGACAGCGTGGCTGACTGCCAGCACAGTCACAGGCTCTCACCTGCGGGGCGCCACAGCGGCCGCATGGAGTTGCCACGCGTTGAGACATGGAGAGCCGCTTAGCCGGGCTCCTGCTGCTTTTCACTGGGAAGGGATTAGGCGGGCAGTTCATGGTTGTCGTGGAAACCATGTGTGCCAGAATCTTGATGCGCTCGCAGCCTACCTTGGAGCAGTAGCTGTGCCCCTTTCGATGGTGAGTTGCCTGTATGTGTAGAAATAGGTACCTGCGGATTGGGAGGAGGAGGAGGAGGAGGTGCAGATCAATTTGGAGCAGCCAAGTGATCCATAAAAACATGCAACATTAAAAAGACACTGCCAACTCAAAATGTGTATTTTATTTTGGTCTTGTTTTGTTGAATAAATAATAGGTTTTCCTATTATCATGAAACCAGAATTTTCAAATCTAAACAGCTCTACTGTTCACCAACTATACAAAATAGGGATAAACAAACTGTAGAGCTTTTACACAAGGTTACACATGAATGACATTCTCATATTAAATCTGTGTATGGGTTGCAACGTACTGTGATATTACCTATATATATATATATATATATATATATATATATATATGTGTGTGTGTGTGTGTGTGTGTGTGTGTGTGTGTGTGTGTGTGAACCTAAACCTAACCTAAAAGCCATCTGTCATTGTTTTCACACTCAGTGTCTCTGATTCTCCCTATAAGGGTCTGGAATATTAACTTGCATTAAAATGTCTGGCATGTGTCATCCATGGAATGTAAAACATTGACAAATAACGAAAGCGATCCAAGACTTATGAAACAAAAGTCAGGAGATGGAGGAATGTAATAGCTTTAGCAATGACAACCCCAGCTTGGCAAACTCAAGCACGCTCTGTCACCAAGAAGCACAGCAGACCTCAGAACTGTATATTTAATTTGAGCTCCTGAATCATTCGATCCAAAGTGCAGTACAGAGATTACATAAATCGGCTCCTCCTCAGCTTTTACGGAAAACCTAATATTTATTCAATTTAATAAATATTGCATGAAATGTTTTTTTGGTTCTAGTATTTCATCAATTGGGGGAATAAACCATCGCATTTGGGAATATAGCTGAATATCCTGGTGCTGGGGACCAAACACTGAACCATCAAGTCCAGGGCTTTTTTAAAAAAAACATTTACATGATGCAATTAATACCAGACCAATAGAGGTTCGGTTAGGACAGACACACATTTAGAATGGCAAGTTGAGGTTCGATCGCTGGTCCAGTTATACTTGGGCACTGTTAATAATCCTTTTTGTGTAACTTATTTATAATCACAAGGATGGCTCAAGTGATTGTACTGTGCAAGGCAAGACCGAGCTGAGATTTCAATTGCATTAAGAAATATTTCTATATCAATATAATGAAAATTTTAACATTTAAAATCTGAAGCATGCATACTCAAAGGGTTAAGAAATTGTTTCTTAGAACATAATCACCATAGACACCATAGAGTTTGTCCAACACAGAAGAAAAACAATAACCTAATAATAGCAGTTGTTGGTGCCATTAAATAACACCTCTCCATGACATTGGTATCACAGGTACTCCCAACAGAATTACTTCTGTTACCTGTCACTGAATACAGTAAGGGCGGCAGACAGACGCGGCATGCGACGCATGTTATCCTTTTGTTATTACTACCATTGTCAGAGTTATTTGATGTAATGACAGTGTTCGTACCCTGATTTGCTGTCAAAGTAGAAGAGCCTCTTCTCAGAGTTGACCAGCACCGCTTCTATTGATGCAGCTGGTGTGTAGTGCTCCACACTGTGTACCTTCCCAGTCTGTCGCTGGTTGATGTCCGATATGATTTTAAATGACGTTTCTTTGGGATAACAAAGAGCCACCTGGATCCAGTTTCCTCTGGAATGAGAATATATTTCTGTCAGATTTCAACAGTTTGACAAAATGAAATCTGTATCGGCATACACGGATTCCCTCCTTTTAGGTGTCTTCAATTAATCTGAGCTAATTTCACAATGTCCATGTCATTGCTAACTTAAACAAAGTATTCTATACAGTTTTAATGTTTGCAGCACTAGTAAACAGCCAGCAGATATTGAGGTGTTGATGGTATTCCAGTTATTCTATATAATCTTATGCTTAGCCGAGGTTAAGCAGAAGGTGGAGTCCTTACACATAGCATCTCAAACAGCAATTAGTGAAGGAGCCATAACTATGGTAAAGTAATTAGTGTTTATAAAACTAACATTTAGCATTCCAAAGAATGTACCAAATTGCATCATCATTTGGCCTGTATTCACTGTGGCTCTCCCTCTCGCTCATCTTTTATCCATTTCTCTCTGCTAAAGTTGGCAAATAAACCAATGTCTGAATACTGTAGCACGTATTTTTAGATTATCTGGTAAATCCCAGTGAATGAACTTTGTACAGTACATGGTGTGCACTACAGCTGAGACCATGTGAAATCTTCAATGTGAAACTCAAGTTGGATAAATGCTGGACTTGTTTTTCCTGCTGTAGATCACCATACAGTACAAGATGTCCCTCCATACCAGAGGCTTCAATATAGATAACTGTATTGAGTGATGTTGTTCACAATGCCAAATATCTTAATATGACACTGCTTCCAAGGTATCAGTACAGGTTTGAAGTCAGCTGGCTTACTGCCAAAGGGTCTTATTCAACAAGTGATAAAAGCAGTACTAAGCCCCCAGGGTAGGGTACAGTAACTTTACCAATGCTATAAACCTTCTGTGTAATCGAGCATAGCAGCGGAAGAATTGTGTAAATGTCGCTCCACCCAAACAATCATAATCTCCCTCCACAACTGCAAAAAAGGGAAGATTTTCTTATACAAATAATAAAAAAAAAATGCTGTAGTACAGATACAAATCACTGCCTTCTTTTGTTGCTAGGGAAACATATTAAGGGTTTGAAGAGTGGGAGACATAATTACATTAGTGAACCTGCAATTGCATACACCACCGTCCATGCCCAGAGTAACCATAAATCATATATACTAAAAACAGCGTCTATACTTTTTGTCCTGCTTTTAGTTGTAAACTGATTGTTATATAAAAGGTACTGGATCGTTTTTACTACCAAAGAGCTGCAATTTAAGAATTCAACACAATCCAATCTAAAAATCAGAAAGTGCCCCAATGCTATCCAATGAAAGCAACAGGTGTTAAAAGTTATTTAATAGTAAGGATCTGCCCAGAGGCATCTTTGCTTGCATATAGGAGGATACATGGAGCTTTCTACTGCTTCAGTCAGAGTAGTCAACCTCTTTGGTGCTGTACTGTATCACTGCTGAGTTCCCCGGGTCTGTGGTTTCTGCCTTTCACTAATTTTCTCTAGTTTAAAAAATTGCGTGACATCCCTAGTACAGTGGCTATGATGCCAGAGGCAGCCACAGCAAAGAGCACTGCATATGAATTGCATATTTGTTTTTAATCTAAATGTTGTGTTCAAAAACCCAACGAGCATCAATTAAAAATCCAAAGTTTGTTTATATAGTGCATGAAAAGGTTAAGTCAAGTCGACTTTGTTTTAGTGGTGTCCCAAAGCTTTTTAACATTCTGTTTATTTCTGGGGTTGAGCGTGATTTTTTAGCACTGCTGCCATGTGTGTTTTAAAAAGCTGATTCTTGGCCATTGCCAATAGTCAGAACTTTATAATAAAAGCAAGTTGAAAAGCGCTGTGTGAGAATGAAATGACATCAATTGATGGATTGGTTGTACTTTGAAGGTTAATCGGGTCAAAGAAAGACTTTCTTTCAGGTTGACTGTCCTTGATAAAAAAAAAATCAGCATAAGGTTTCTAATAGCTACGGTACCAATCCATACAGTGCTCACTACAGGAAATCAGGAACAAGGAATGCTTATCTTCTTGTCTGCTTGTGATCAGCAGTACTAGTTGGCAACTAGAATACCATATTACTGGGATCTTGCTGGATTATAAATTCAAGAACAGATTTACACCAGCTTAAATCACAGCAACAAAAAAGCCACTGCAGACAACAGACACAATTGCTGCAGTAGCAGTAGCCAGCTGGAAAGCCCCCTCAAACAGCTCGGACAGTCTAAAAAGAGTGCTGGTCATCCCCGTGTTTCTCAAAGTGAAGCCTCTTTTTGTTGCAGCAAGGGGAAGAAAGGGTTAAATAGGTTCAAAATGTGATGGCTCATTTACATATGCATTACCGCTACATATCCCACTACAAGGTTGTTGGTGCATTGGGGGTTCTCTGTTACATTATATTAATTTGCACTGACGTGAACTTTGGTATGGAATGCAATTTATTTAAAAAAAAAAAAAAAAAAGAAAAACAAAACATGCCATTGCAAACAGCTCCCAGACTAAACAATACTGGGAGAAAAAAAATCTAATAACAAACAACATAACAGAGAAGAATTCAAAACAGTTGGGCCAGTTATATAATAGTACCGCTATGTGTTTTTATGGGGTTGCCCTTTTGAATGACATTTGAAGTGGAGGCACCTGCAAGATAAATGGAACTGACCCGCAGATATCCAGTATTCGTTTACTGGGTGCACATTAAGCTTGTACTTTGCTGTTCCTAGCACTATATTATTTCAAAACACGTGCTATTGATATGCACTGTAGCTTTGCACTCTTCACTTAAACATTCAAAACAAGATCTGTGGAATGAGAGGCCTGGGAGATCTCAAGCTTAGATTAGAGCAGGAAAGATAAAATGGTTTCCTCCAATAAAGTCCCAAACCACTGGAAAACAGATGTAGAATCTCTTTTGGGTAAATCGTTTGTTTAGAAAGTTTGTTTCATTGTCAAAATTAATTCCACACGAGTTTCAGTTTTGCTCGCTTACTCAAGGGTGGGTGTAAATGGAAAGAAAAAGTTGGAAAATAAATACAACTCTCTGATTTGTAACCCTCAGGGCTTAAGAACCAGCCCCCTTGCGCATTTAATTCTGCTTCGCTGTAGATCTGAGATTGCACAAAAAGTAGATGTGGCGTTCCATTTTGGGACTGTAATGAGCAGACCCTTTCAAACAAAGTTGAGCTTTTTAACAATTACCGTATCAACATTTGATACCAATACAATGTGCATTGGGGGTTGTTATCAAAAACATAGATTACCCACTGGGTGGGGTGCATGGAAAAAGTCTATACCACAAAGAAGGCAATGTTTCATAGAAATCAAAAGAGAAATAACTACAAGTGGAGACATACATTGCAAAGACTTTTTTCACTGGGAGGATGTGGGTTCTCCATTCTTGGATTTGATTTGGCATAAACTTAAAAATGAGCAGTCACCTATGAGGGGGATAGATAAACACAAGTGGTTGGATTAAAACCCTAGAGGATATACGGGGTATTGCAAGCCCTGTATACAACGTAAGCCTATTGAGTATTTTTAAAAAGTCCAGGGTCCCATTACGTAGTGGTCTGAGCCATTTAAGGCTTTACTATGAGATCGGTCAGTCAAACACGAGTTTATGACCTTTGTCTATGCTAGCCAAGTTGAATGCACCAGTCTGCTATGCAATGCCCTTCCACTTCTGCACAGATACAGCTGTGAAAGCAGGTACATTACCTGTTAAAGTTGATTGGGTACAGTATGATTTCCTCAGGTGCCCTTCCTTCCCACTGCACAATATAAGCTTGTTGAAGCATCACCACAGGCTGATACTGCTGATAAGGGGCTCCGCGATTGACTCCCTGTAGCCTCAGGGGGTGGCTGGGGAATGTTTCCCTAGCAACAAGGAGAGTCAGATTCTCAGGGCGTCTGGCTTGAATGTACAACTGAGAGGGAGAAGAAAACAAGGCAATGCAAATCACTCAACCAGCCAGGCAAATTCAGAGGGACATTCACCTTTCTCGCTGGTAACTCACAGTGCAGCATGCGAAATTTTGAAGGGTGTTCCTGTTCCTTTACTTTTTAATTCATGTACTGATTCCCAAAGCAGTGTTGACATAATGCATGGTCCGCCACTCCTGACAATCATAATCTTTGTTTCTACCTCCTCTTTCATCAGTGTGTGTACGAGTCTGTAAAAATGTAATTAACCTAGACAGGTGTAAAATGGGTACAACACCTGTGGGACAGGCAGCATTACCACTCAAGAAGAAGCAGAAGCAGAAGAAGAATAAGAAGACGACGACTATCCCAGACACAACGTTCAAACTACAAACTATGAACTTTCATTTTGATGATTGTCAGTAAAAGTGTGAATCTACATTGAACAGAAAAAAGACATTGCCTATTGTATAATAATTGACATTTCTCAACATACAAATTCCTACTGTAATAACATTTCTATAGGTTTTTTTCTGCATATCCTTTCTGCATAAAAAAGACTGTACTTTATATTTCTTATATCATACACTAAAAAAAACATAAATCCTCTTGTTTGTTCTTTACAATGTCATACCTAACCAGACCGAATTCCAGCAGTAACTAATAGAATTCTTGCCACGTCAGCATCCAGCACAAGCAATGCATATAGAACACCAGGTTTCCACATGTCTATAAAATGTTCTCACGTGACAACACATTTGGAATGTAAAAAATGACAAGCAAGAAAATATACACACCCTTTGCACGCACTGCCTGTTCAGACAGAAACAGAACATACAGGCTGCCAGTGAAACCGTACAGTCAAAATATTAAACTAATGGATGAGCAACAAAATGTTGAATCAGTGAAATAATCCACCATTTTGTCAAATTAATCAACTAGAAGATCAAATGATGACACATCATACAAACTCTATTAAAATGTGCGAAGGGCTAAATTATGTGGTGCTTCGCCAGATCTCCTTCAATGAAGTGGAAATAATAAATAAATACATTATTTAAGAATGTTAATTTAACAACAAAAACAGTGTGTCTTCGATTCAAATTAGATGGAAGAGTTACAGTAATATAAACCATAGACAAAAGCTGAAGCAGTAAACATGCCTGAGATTGGCAGGTCACATCAAGTATGCCAGAAAGTACGTACTTTCCACCCTCATTAGAACACAGGCTTCTTTATGAGGTATCTTAGTTGAACAGAACCATAAATCAGCAGTGAGAGATTACACTGCTATAAATCATGTAAGTACTGAGAGTACATTGTACTTGGCTATTGCTGCACAAATACCATTAAAAGCAATTCAAAAGATAAGTGTATTATAGCAAGAGAAATCAAACATGGTCTCCTTGGGTTCCCGAGTGGCGCATCCAGTAAAGGCGCTCCGCATGGGGTGCAGGATGCGCCCTATAGCCCGGAGATCGCAGGTTTGAATCCAGATTATGTCATTGCCAACCATGACCGGGGGTTACTAGAGGACAGCGCACAACTGGCCGAACGCTGCCTGGCAGGGAGGGATTAGTTCGGCAGGGGAAACATGGCCTCCTTCAAAAGGGTCATTTCATATAAATATACATAATGGCTGATGGCTCCATCACTGTTATTGGTTTCTTATCACTAATGGCAATTCTGGTGTTTTTTTTAGCAAACCATTTTTTTTGTTTCTCAGGGTGGAATAACCCCAAAGACACACAAAGCACTCAAGATTTGGCTAAACTAGAACAAGCATTATTTGTTGTATGATGATGCCAAACTAAACACAGAAGCTATTTATAAAATGCAGATTGCACTTAACTTGGAACACATGTCTTAAAGTTGTCTAAACAAGCATACATCTAAGCTGAAAAACATTTTTGTATTGTTCAGTACAGTGGTAGGGAATGTTAATACCAAGTTTCCCCAAAATTAGAGGAGTGAAAGAGATAGTGCATTCTTGACACCTCCACTGTAGAAAACAAATCACAGGTATATCATGAGTCTTCAGAAAAACCTGGTTAGATGGCACAATGTATCCTGAAAGATATGCATTGGATCTGAAAAATTCAAAGAGAATTTGGCTTAACCTTTGGCACTCAGAAATGTCACGAATAAATGCTGAAAGCATCTGGCGCACACAGAATCTCCTTCATGATCTGTACAGCGTGGGAAAGGCTTTGAGGTACTCCGCTTGGAAATTAGTTAGTTTTTTTGGAATAGAAAAAAAATATTTGTATGATAATACTTACGGCTGGGTCCCACATGTGCATTGTTTATATATATATATATATATAATCAATTTTTTAAAGCCAGCAATAGAGAAATCATTGTTTACAGTTATTCAGTTAAGTAATACTGAATGGCTATACATTCTGCATATAGAAAATATTAAGATGATTAAGATGATTCTTGCACTAAAACTTGTAGAGTGACATTCAAAGACAGGCCCATACTGATACACTTCCACTAGCAAAGTGTCTGGAAACATGGCATACAGACTACAAACAGTCCACAACATACGAGTTTCCAGGTCTAAAGACATCGCAAGATATGCCGTACATTTCGTTTTATTTTATACAGAGTGAAATCCTTCTTAGTTTGTCAAATAAATGTATCGTGTTTTAAATCAAACCTGAAACATTTAAAGTTCTTACCTGGGCATATTGGCCAGTGCAGATAACCCCGTTCCATCTTGGGACAGTGAGGCAGCCCTGGTGATAGATAAGGTAGTTGTCCACTCTGGCTACGAAGGAGTCAGGATAGCCAGTCACTGAGCCATCCAGGTCATGGAAGATGGAAGTTTTGTCTCCATCCAGGTCATTACCCCCGAACCACTGGCCTGGTTTGCCAAAAAACACATTCAGTCCAACCTAAAAGAAAATGAAAAGGTAAAAGGTTACTGCCAGCTAGTATAGGATTGCCAAACTGCTGTGAATTTCCAGGGAAAGCACAATCAGCATTCTTGTGTAATGAGATGCAGGGTTGCTGGAATTCATACTGGTCAAAGTGCTGTGTGTGGCATACCTATAATCACAGGTAGAGGAAAGGACGGAGTCTGTGGATATCAGTCTCTGTGTGTTTTTCAATTCATGTAACATAATGAATGAGCGAAAGACTTGCTAATCACAAGGTAACAATCAAAGAGGCTCCCGTCTAAACAGCAGACCAGCATTTATTGCACAAAAAATGAAGCAAGAAACAGCAGATAATAACTGTATTTAAGAAAGAGGGGTCATAGAGACAGGAGGAAATGATTCTCCAGTTTCAATAAGTAAACAGTGCAACACAGTGCTTGTATTTAGGTAGAATTCCATTCTGAAACTGCTATTTGTCAAGGCAATGGTTGAACGTTGGCTTTTAATACAATATTGAAACAAAAAGTCCTATGCTATGAACGGATTACAATGCTGTGCTGAATGAATTAGTGCTAGTCATTCTCTGTCAAGCACAGTACGCTATTGTTGTAACTCAACTCCTACCTAAGGCAGAGATTACATCTAATTACAATAGAATATCACAAAGGAAAGCAGGGTTCTGAACACTGGCATAAGCAATTAACTACAACAATCAGACCAATTTGTTTTGTCCAAACACTGCCTGACAGATAAAAAATAATAATATGTGTGGAATATAAAAGACTTCCCATTTAATACGATCAATCAGCCAAATTGTATATTCCTAATTAGTGCTTGCATTCTATTTAAAAATGTATCGGTTCGCAGTATTGCAGCAAGTGCTTGTCCAGTAACCTGTTTTTATAACAATGTAACTGAAATAGAATCTAATTGTATGTGAGTTTAAAATAATACCAGACGTGACAACCTACATTCCTGAACAGATATGTGATTTAAAAAGAACAGAACGCACAATTGAGCTGTTTTTCAGTTAACTTTATCAACAGTGTATTGAACTTTGTATGCAGCTTGATAGGGGCGCTGAACATATTAAAAAAAAAGAAAAGCCATCATATCTTCCATTGTACTTTAATTTGTGTATTTTACCCATCAAATACAGCCTTCATCTAAATATGCGTTTGTTAAAATAGTTTGTTGGTCCACCGAGAGTCTGTCTACATTCTTGCACAGGATACTCATTAAACTGCACACTCAGGATCAGCAACCCCACACATGGGAAATACATATTTCAAAATACGATGCAAAATTTTTTATCTTTAATATATTACAAAATACTTTTGTCATCCACGTGGGACTGCATTATGTTCATTTAAGCAATGCCGTTTTGATCAGGACACGCAATTTTTTAAAAATGGCTATGACTCCCGATTATAAATGTATTAAATGAATAATGATACTTTTTCTCATGTGTTTCTGCAGTGCCTGTATCTCTGTATTCTTGAGTAACTGGTGGAATCATAAAGAGCAGGAAACATGCGTCTTACACTCCTTTCCATCTTGACAAAGGAGACGTTGTTTTGTGGGCTGATCTGCCACCCATTCTTCATGAAGAACCCAATGGCACTGGAGTATCTGTCAGCTGTCGGGGTGAACTTCTTAAAGGAGCACTTCGTCAGCCTGATTGGACCGTCATAGATCTGAAATCCACGTATTGGAAATGTCCTGTCGGAACAGAGATCACAGCTCTACTTCGTTCCCGTCTAGTACTGTTCTGCATGCAAGAAGAGTCCATGCATCCCTAAGACCTTTGCAAACACCTGTGTTTTAACAGTATGGTCTATCAGGTCTCTACTTGCCGTATAACTGTATGCTGTCCTTGACATGTGCTGTGGTAAAAAGCATAGCAAGCTGTGGTAAAACAACATGAAAGTAGGCTAAATTACAGATAAGATGTAGCAAATACTGACTGCAATTTATACACTGTAATATTATAATATAAATTCATCATGGTAAAATTGTAACCCAAACAGCCTAAAAAGGACCCTTACCTATTCCTGGGCAGAGTCCTGTATTCCCCATTGGCTCCAACTCCCCAGTAGCTGTTCTGCCCTCCATGACAGCCCACATTGCTGCTCTCCCCAACAAATATGGAGTCAGTGACTTCCAGACTCGAGCCTTCATCAGTCGGGAAAGTTCCATCACTGCACAAAACACAGATACAGCATGTTACAAGAAATAAGAATAGACTTATGGATAAAGCATTGAACATGAGATAAACAACTGAAATGCTTTGCTAAAACCAGTGTTATTAAACTTATAATGGCTAACATAACTATCTATCCATCTATCTCTATCTCTATCTATATATAATGTATCGTGACAGCTTAATGTAATAATAAATAATGAATAATAAAATGTCATAAATAACTGTTTGTAGGGCTTGTTTCAATTCTGACCATCGATTCAAGTGGCTTTTCTTTTGTTTTTAATAACTGTGTGAAGTCTCTTATCCAATTCAACAATACATAAGAATAGTGAAAGTTTTAAAAATGTAAATGGAACCCTAATGAAATCAAAAGGGAGTAATGTTGATGGGGGGTCCCCGGGGGGCAGGGGGCCAGGGGGGGACTCTTTAAGCCACCCACAAACTGTGACCGGACCTGGTGAACCCGTAGTCCTCGTGTGCGGGTCCCCCTTTTGCATCCACTGTCCTGCCACACCCGCTTTTGTGTAAACCTCTTGAAAACCGACAATAGTTCACTGCTCTCGTAACTTTCCTTTTTAAAAAAGCTACACTTCCAGTCCCGTCAAAATCAAAAAGTCCTAGAACAGGGTGATTAGGCACCATCTAATCCAACTGTTCCCATGACTAAAAAGGCAGGAGCCCCCTTTCATATTGTCCCTATAACAGGCAGTGGCGAAATGATTCATGGGAAAAGCCTGAGAAGAAAAGGACCATTTGAACGCCTCAAGCACTTGCATCAGATCCATTCATATTCAGGATTTGCACTTGAACTGAATATTTGACACATTTGGATTCATCCCAGCTGTAGCTAGCATTTAAAAAAAAACAGGAGGAAGCAGATTTGAAATGTTATATCCCTTTAAATACTTTCTATTGAGTTTT
Source organism: Polyodon spathula (assembly GCF_017654505.1). Taxonomy (NCBI): domain Eukaryota; kingdom Metazoa; phylum Chordata; class Actinopteri; order Acipenseriformes; family Polyodontidae; genus Polyodon; species Polyodon spathula. The sequence continues at coordinate 12,661,486 of NC_054557.1, read as the reverse complement.
ATGGGGCAATGATTAAAATGCTCTTGTTTTCGTCTTTGTTTTTGCTGTCTGCCAGTGCTAACACACATTGACAACCCTCATATCATCTAATGCAGTGGTTCCCAGCCCCGGTCCTGGGGACCCACTGTGTCTGCTGGTCTGCATTCCAACTGAGCTTTCAATTAATCAACTAGACCCTTCATTGAACTGAACATTTGCTTGATTAAACTGTTTTCAGCTCTTAAACAGCTGTAGAGTTCAAGTTACTTATAAAATGTTACAGCTAACTTGAAATATGCAAATGTTAAGAGCTGAAAATAATTAGTCTAATTACGTAAATGATCAGTTCAATTAAGGGTCTAGTTAAGTAATTCAGAGCTCAGTTGGAATGAAAACCAGCAGACAGTGCAGAATCAGAATCCTAAAGAGAAAGTGAAATCCAATTTACTGCTCACCCCATAAATCAGCTTAAATATACAATCTTAATATAATAATGAGACCACAAACACTGTCGTGCCTCTGTAAAAAGCTTCTGTTCCTAGGAGAACCTTCATTTCTTTTCAGCACCCATTCTAACAAGAGCAAGGCTAAAGGTTTAGATGCTTTTCACAGAACTGGAATCATGAGCTCTGGGTGTAAACAGTTACAATACCTGGCAAGAGTCAGTCCGATTCCATTGTCAGCAAAACTGAAATAAAAAGAAAACACCAAAGTAAAACAATAAACAATAGTATTACTGTACCACCACTACTACTAGTTGCAGTTGTGTATTTTCCAAATTTCCTCTGAAGTTATCCAAAAAAACACTTTAAGCTAGCTGTGTAAACAATCAAGCCACTCTTTTGGGGAAGGCTGAACATGGAAGAGGAGACTTACCCACAGTTTTGGAAAATTATATCCCCTCCTCTCGCCCAGGCGCCATGGTCATTATTTTTAAAGGCTATCAGCCCATCAATAACTGCAGGAACTCTCGGCTTAGCAGGGTCAGCGTCCTGGTGTGGGCGAAACCTGACAGAGACATACAGGAAGTGTTCACCCCTGTCCATTACACTGATGGAACCATCTTACAACTACAACCCTAAGCAGATACTGCCAGTTCACCAAGCAGGAGACATTGAACATGAACACAGGAAAGGCTAGCAAAATGTGCATTGAGGGTCAGGAATTTACAGGGATCCTAAACAGAAAAGTCAAGTTTAATGCACTATGAAGGTGGGTGCATCGTAGACATGTGTGTTTGCTATGTATTTGCTGATATATTTTTTTAAAGCAACCTGATGCAAATCATGCAACAGTACAGCCAGTCTCCTTAGATCTGAGGGCTGGAAGCAGCACAATTAATTTAAAATACACATGAATATATTTCTAATTCCTTTTGATTTTTTTTTTTTTTTTAATGCTAGCAATAGAAAACAAACAAAAAAAAAACACCAAGGCATCGAGGCAAAACTGCTCAGTTCTAAAGAGAGGAAAACATTTGTCTTTGCCAGAAGGCCATTATCTTTATAAACAGCATGCAAGCCCTTTAAAAGGCTATTTATGAAGACACATAGAAATTGTTTCTATGAAAACCCCTTAAAATGTTAAATTATTGCTGGATCGAGATGATTAAAAAACCCTCTCATGTGTTGTTAAATTTACATAATGCATTTCCTCTTGTGTTTTATTTTGATAGCTTGCAGGAACTGCATGTTTTGAATACATTGGATACCCCTACAAGGTCTGCCTGTTACTGTTCTTAATACTATATATGGCAGCATCAATGAGATGGAAACTGATAAATATGAGTCATAAAACAGAAAGAACGAGGAACACTGCAGGACCGATAATGAACATAATCCTTGCTATAGCACGTCTAGAGAAGCGAGTAAGCTTGGAAAATATGTATAATCTGTAGTTAATGGGTCTGGCTTTCAAAAAGACACATTATAATAATTGTAATTTTGCTGCAAACACTGGAATAGACTTGCAACCCTGGCTATTGATTTGGGCAATCTTCACAAGGCATCCATGTACAATGCATTTTAAAATGACCACGCTATAGACTAACTAACCTTGCGTTATCTATAGTGAGATATTCTCTTGGATTCTCTGCACTTGCATTTGTTGTCTTCACCCCCTTTCCAATAAAGAGACCTGCCTGCAAAAACATTCAAACAACAGTGTAACTTATTAGAAAAGACAGCATCGCAGGAAAAGAAACACAATTCAATGCAGTCAGTGAGCTTTTACACATGAGCAACTATTCTGTTTATACACAGGAACATGATAGACCAGGATAGATGAACACCACTCTAACTTTCTTTCAGTAAACCGAGAAGAACAAAAACCATCCACAACCTTATTACAATTTTTTAACTTCAAGAACTGTGGGCGTAAGACGGCAATCCTACACTGACAGATTCCTTCATTTCTAGATACACAAAATTAAAGCTATCAAGCTAGTGGAAAAAAAGTCCTGGCCTGTTTCTAACAACGGATGAGATGTAAAACCAAGGCCCTCTTGTAAGTGACTGCAGCAGCAGTTGTTGATGCATTGTTCACCTCCTAGTCTCTGCAAGTCACTTTGGATAAAAGCGTCTGCTAAATGACTGATTTATGATTTCACCCCTGCTAAGCCTATTTTTAAAGTATGGATTTTGCTTAGGGCTGGTTATGCAAAGAATCTATTTAACTCCCTATACTATACAACTGTCACAGGGATGTCAGCTTTTTGCATCCTTTGACAAGTGTGATAACTGCAATTTAAATGGGTGTCAGCTAAAACCTTCCATTAGAGGTATCCAGATTAATTTGTTTTGCAAACAGAATCCCTGACATGTATTCTGGAATACAAAAAAAGCTGCAAATGACTGTTACAAGTCAGTTCCAGCATGTATGGGCTAGCAAGCACTGATAAATAGTGCTTCATTGGCAGGTGTTTCCACATACAAGACAAACTGCTGAGGTTTCAGGTACAGGGATTTAAAGTGATGAGCCTTTCCAGTGAACACGCTTTGCAGCAAATTTACCCGAATCACTGAGCAGCAATTGTGTTTCCATTCAAAACTATTTAAGCACTCTGCAGACCTTGCCTAGTGGCCTGACAGCCTATTGGAGAGTACTGTGTAGATCATGACAAGAATAGTGCACAGAAGATTGTGTTACATACTTTGAAATTAGAATGCACTCTGTTGTTGTAAAATATCCCCAGTGGTGTCAGCTCAGCCTGCCCTTCTGGAAATGTGCCTTCGGAATGTCCAGTAGGAACGCGGTGAAAAATATACCAGATTCCAACATCCTGCATCAATAAATATCACAGTGTATAGACACTACATTAGCATTGCGAGAAAACAAAATGGGTAAGACTTTAGTTAAGGGATCCGTTATAACGGATTATAAACATTGCAAAAAAACAATGGCAAAAGTGTATAATAGCCTTATTATTTCTAAGCATATTCTATATTTGTTAATAGCATAATTAATAATTACAGATTGTTTAGAATCATGTATAATGGATGCCTAAACTAAAGTGTTACAAAATAAAAATGTACAAATAGATTTTCATTGTATCTGAAGTCCCATACCTGAGCTCCAGCTGCAGCATTGTTTATTAGGTTATTATTTGGATTAGCAATCCAGAATGTGCCGACAGCCCTGGGTGAAAGAAAATAATATGATTCATACACTTAACAAAACAAGCAACAAGTTTTCCGCACAGTGGACAGACTTAACCACATTGTTCCACACACTCTTGTGTCATAAACACATTAAAAAAGAATAAAAAACAATGTACGGTTCAACCTATTATTAAAATTGCCAGAATTTAATACAGAAAGTATAAGTCATTCCTCCCAACTACTGTAAAGCTGTATACCATCACCCTGAAGCAATGTATTAAATAGCTTCTCAGTATAGTATTTAACTTACATGCAATCAGTGCTCGGCACTGGTCTGTACTTCCCAAACACATTGCTGCGGATTCTAAGGCACATGGCTTCGTCCCGGTCTGAGGGTAGTATGGTTCCTGGCTTTGTAAGGAGCCCTAAATTATGATAGAGTGTGTTTCTCTGCTCCACACCATCTTCCAGGAAGAAGCAGTGGCCTAATGTATCATAACCTACAACGTCTTTAATCTGAAAAATAGTTTTAAAAAAATGGCATCTTTCTAGTGGTGAGAAGTTTGCAACTTATAAACTGCATAATAAAGTGTGAAAAAAAATATACGGTTAAAAATTCACAACTTAGAATACTATTCCTGTAACAACGTTGTTGGCAAAAGTAAACTATGATGACGTACCAGTAGCCCATTGGTCCCGTGCACGGTCACGCATCTAGAGAAGCTGTGATGAATGGACAGGTTCTCCAGGTAAGTTGGAGGGTCGTAGCCTCCCTTGTGATCCACGTCCCCGGCCAGGTGAAAGTGTACTGGATAGCTCCCAAGGATCTGCTGCCCAAGTGCAGTCAGCTCCACCCCAGACATATGAAAAGACTTGAAGTGTCTTTGGATCTACTGAGACAAATATTGGGAAACTGAATTATCTATTATCCCTTTTGATGCTGTTTTTCATTACTGAGAAATGTATTCTTTTACAGTAGGTATAACAGGACATGCGTTAAAAGGTAGGGTTTGTATTCGGTGACCCATGAAAGGGACTCCATTTTTTGGATTACAGCATGATGTTGGTCCAGTTAACCAGATTCAATAGATCCAGTGGGAAGCAACATTTTGTTTCCATGGATATCCTCTCCCCATTCATAGGGGTATAGGGAATTCTGAAAATCAGCAAGGAAGGGGGCAATTTAGCAAGGCCAGAATTGTGTCCTGCATTGGAATCTGGCCAGCCACTGGGGTTAACACAACTGCTTTTAAGGCTGCAAAATAAGCATGATCTTTAACATCTTATCTAATAGATGGCACCAGCACCCTACTGAGCTACCAGTGTCTGTTTATACAGGTACTCTTAGGGGGTTTCTCATCAAAGTGCTGACCAACTCAACTGAGCTCACAAGATCAGACAAGATCAGAATTACATTTTGTATTGCTGCAATAGGCTTGTTTGTTCAGTAGCTTTTTAATGGCCCTCAATAAAGAAGTTTGTTATTTTTATTCTTCAATGTCCACTCCGATCAGAACAATACAACCCAATTATAATACAACCCAATTACTTACAGTGCACTTACCTTGATATGTCCTCCAAATGTATCATAGTTAAAAATATCGCAGTGGTTTTGGCCATAACAGGAGGCTTCTGTTTCACTTTTAATCATTATATTTCTATTGAGCAGCCCAACTTCTGCTCTCATATCAACGCCATCTACAATTTCACCCATGTGAAGATAATGAGGTTTGCCTGTCAAAACATGTACCTTGTCACATTAGAGGCAAATCTTAACAAACGGCCAAAATTTTAAGCAACATCAATAAGAAGCTAGTCTCAATTTAAAAAACAAAGGTTTTACTTTGCATGATGAAATTATTACACAAACTGAATGTTCAATATGTTATTCATAGTGACAGAGTGGTAAATGCTATGTAAATTAGACTTCTATGTTGTAGGAAAAATTGAGCAGTTCATACCATCGATTTTGACTTGGTTTGTTTTGCATTCAGAGCAGGGGAGAAGGCTGAATTCCTCAGCTTGGTACATTGAATAATCAGTGCTAGCAATCACTATTCTGTCTCCAGTTTTCCAGCTTGAGGCTTCATCCACCAGGTTTAAAATAATGCCTTTTAAAGCTTCAACTTTAAATCCAATGTGTGGGGATCCTGAATATCCAAAGGGAAAGGATGTAACATTATGTAATTAATGAAGACAGCTACACTACAGGACCGTCTTCTAAACTCTGCATGGCTTTGAAGGATTGCCTCGAAGCTTTGTGCCGTACACACCCCATTTCAAACAGGCATTAGCTTTGGCAGCAAACTCTTTCCTTACATGGTTACTTTAGATAAATCCATTGAAATCCTTCCGTTCAATACTATGCTCAATCATTAATTATATTAATCGTATTATTTTCTGTGATTTACTGTCATGCTTTTCACACATATTTATTAACAATGATAAACAGGATATGCTGGGGGGTGGGGAGAAGCACTGATTAAACAGGAAAAAACACTCAGCCACATGCTCCTGTCAGACCTCAGACAACCTTTGGCAAGCAGAAAAGTTACATATCCCCATAGAACAGTGACACTAAACCTTTTACCCATTCACTATAGGCAGTGACTGTGAAGCGAGTCCCGTCATACGTCTGAAACTCTCTCCTTGCTATAGCCGCCCCAGTGGATCCACTCGATTGATACAGCCTCCTATTCTCTGTGGTTGACAATGGCCCCCCTCTGAGAGTACCTACCAGTGCCCAGGGCTGCCTACGGGACATAAGGAGTGATATTTAGAGCTCTTATTTCTGTCTATCTTGGTAATAGACACCTTTAGGAACGTGGTGCTGCTGTTCAGCGATTAATGAAAAGAGAGGTTTTTTACTAAGACAATAACTCACTGGCAGGTAGTTCATCAAGCAATAAAAACCTGGGCAATTTTTGTGTAGCTAATATTTTATTTATTTATTTTTTAACATATTTAACCCTTTAAGGGCCATTACATTACCTACAGCCCCCTTTCAAGGTAACCTCCCCCTAGCATTGTTTCATGAAAGATGCATTTATCAAGGATTTGTTAAGGCCATAAAGGGTTACAATTTGGTGCCATTTTTCAATTATCTGAGTATTCTAGCACAGCTGATAAGCTGTAGCTAATGGAAGGGGGGAGGCTGGCAGACAGTTGGCAAGGAGTAATGTTCATATATGAGCATGCCAATAGCAAAGGAGTTTGGTGTACAGACTGAACTACGGAGCCACAGTGGTACAGAACACATATGGTGTGTTTCGCAGACCCTGATTAGCACTAATCCTAGACCACCTAATGTGACTATAGGTAAGGTAGTCAAAGATGACTAATGGGGATCTGGCAACACAGCAGAGACAGGGATCACTTGTGGATCAACACAACTTAAAGAACTGTGAGACCTGCTACAAGCAGGGAACATGCCCTAATAGTAAATCTGAACAAAACTAAATAAAACACATTCCCTCGTTTTTGTTTATCAAGCCTGCTTTGAGACTAGAACAGAGAGTCAGGTCTCATGGAGAACTAACTAATAATGTTAACACACAACCTTCCAGGTAAGTGAATGCAAAAATGTCTTCATATTTTCAAGACAAATCTGACTTTTATTTTTTAATGGCATAATTCATTATTTTAAATGAGGCTGGCAAGTTAATTATCTGGAGCTGTCCATGGTACTTCTAGAAAGGTAATTCATGCTTCATCCTTTGCCTATTCAAATGCATCTGGAATACATGCAGTACAAATTCAGTTTTGACAAACGATTATTTTGGAAATAAAAGCAAGTATATGATATTAGGTGAGACAAAAACAGTACAATTTATACAAATATATCATTATTATTTTCTGCTGGAAAATAATGGCGTGTCAATTTGAGTACAAAAGAAAGGTCGAGGACCTCCAAATGGAATCTTACCTGTATCCTAAATGTTTGATGTATTTGCTCCCCAAGACTTCCATAATGTACTCCCTGGAATCAAGGGACAAACTCCTGGCAGCGGAGTCCCCAACCGCCATGGCGACTATTGCCCCGGAGGGCTGGTTACTGAGGAATTCTTCCAGTCGCCTGCTTTCATTAACCATCATGTGGGTGTCGAAACGATCAGATGCCAGAACCTGAGCTGTCCCGTCGTCAACAACCCGAACATTTATCCCCCTGCTTCCCCAGTACCGCTCGAATCTATAAGGTCCATGCTGCAGTCCCATTGGATACAAAGTTCTGGACAGCAGAGTCCATGAAAGCGCTCTCCTCCCGTGCATTTCCAAAGTTCCACCTGCATCAACGCCAATAAACTTCCTCCCGAAATCCTCCACAGACGCTTCGTCAGTAGACCTGCCGTACAATGAGATCGTGGCAGTGGCACTGTATGGGCATTTTGCCGAACCAATGTGCAGCTGTCCACCATCCTTAATAAGAATATGCCTAGTTCTCAGTGTGATAGGATATTTTGGGTAGTCTGCAAAGACTAATGCCCCTGAAAGAAAATTATTTAAATAATAATAACAACAATCAAATAAATACTTGCAATTTTTGTTTTATAAACATTGGCTTACTTTAAAACCACACCACATTTTGAAAGCATGTTGACACATCTAAAAAGGTCAGAATCGATTGATATAATTATATATATATATATATATATATATATATATATATATATATATATATATATATATATAGATAGATAGATAGATAGATAGATAGATAGATAGATAGATAGATAGATAGATACGCTACAATTTATTTAACTAAAGTATCCCTACAACCTAAATGCATTGTAAACCATCCTTTAAAAATGCAAATGCTAGATTATAATAATAATTTACCAATACATTATCTTACCTCTGTCCTCTATAACAATGGAATGAACAGTGGCTGAAGATTCCAGCTTTAAAAATAAACCGGGTCCGATTACAACTTTCCTGTCTTTATCGTGTCCGGGTCTCCAAGGTAACAGGTTGTAGTTCCTATCAGGGCATCTGTCTGCAATACAAACTCAATGAATTAATAGTATATCAACTATTGCTTACTAAAATGTAAACAGGACAAATTAAAGGTAAAATACAAACCTGTTGTACACCTTGGTATTATTGTATTGTTTTTCCTCGGCTTTGTTTTTAACGTTGGTTGGCTTAGCGCCAGGTTAGTTCGTGATGTCTTTGAGAAATTAAAACGCCGCACACCTGTATTGTGTTATACCTGGTGAACGCTGTCCAAAACGTACCGAGGAAACCGTTTGTCACGGCGGAGGAAAAGTAAAGCGCTTCCAAAGAGCACGAAATTGACGTCAAAATTGACAAAGAAAAGCAAACTGGTAAATGCATAAAACAAATAACAATTTTACACCCAGGGTCACGTTTGCTTTTCTTTTTAACTTGTTCACAACATGTCTGTCATCTGCCACAAAAACGTGAACTGCTTTTCGTAACGTAGAATTTTCCTCCTGCAAGATATCAAATCTTCCTTCCCTATAATTCTTCATTCACTCGTAATACTTTAAACGGGTTACTGTACCGAATACAGCAATGCGTTTTGAATTGTTTATTAATTACATTCGGTATTTACATTACCCAATAAATAGAGAAACAATAACAAAAACACATGTACAACAACTGGTTAACTTACATTAAAAATGATGCAAAGTTCATCTGCAACAACATCCCTTAATCAATAACAGTATTTATAGCTACATTGCCTTAGCCTTACCTACACCAAGGACTCTTTTCCCAGTATTTTTCACCGCCAACGGAAAAACCGACTGTTTAGTAATTTGTATGCACCTGTGTCTCCAACGTCAGCAAAGTTCGGTTACCGGTTCCTAGTCAAACTGTGACAGGAGTGATATTTGTTGAGTTGCTTTTGTTATCCAAGTGATGGGGACTCCGCGCTCCGCAGTCCTAGAAGTCAGTGCAGTCTGGTTTATTGATCATGTAGGTGATATCAATGAGAGCTCGGCAGCGCTTGTGCACGCTATGCTGTAGAGAGCGACTGGACCTTCTGTTATTTATACTCATCTCGTTCCCTTTGGCAATGTCTTCACTATTTACAACAGCCGAGAGGAAACCCCGCCTCCGGTACACGGATTGGCTTTAAAAAAAAAAATCCCATATTGTATATTTTTCTAACCGCGCCTTGGACAACTATCAAGTAACGCGTCTGAAAGTCTTTTAACTGAGAACATCATCTGTTTCTTGATTAAGGAGGGCGATAGGAAAATGCGATGATTAGACTTCTGTGCACTGTAGACATTATATAGGTCGTTTTGATATGTTGCTTAGGGTTACATCGGGTCCAAACCTTCGCTGTTATTACTTAATAAACAACAAGTGCAAATCAACATAAGCAAATGTTCCCTGCAAACACTTCTCATGCAAACTGCACCGTCTTCTGAGTGCCTGCTATATCCTGCTGAACTAAAATAGATCGAATCCAATAGCGTGCAATACGCAGTGTGCAATACCCTTGAGTCTGTTGACCTAGCTCACAGATTTACAATTTCACTAACAAACCAGTCCCCGAGTGGGTAAAAGAACAACAGCGTAGTCTCTAAGCGCTCATTTACGTTCTCCTATAAACCTACCCATATATCACTGTTTATTGACTCATATATAAAGAAATGCTCCGATAGAACATGTCGATAGATATATAAATGATAAACACAGATTATGTTATTGTATCATATTACGTTCATACAGAGTGCTTTGAATCTTCGTGTCATTTTCATAAAAAAGCTACATGGCACGGGTAAGCTACATTTGAAAGACCATTAACTACAAATACCAGTAATTACAACGTAGTTCTAATGCCACGGAACACAGTAAATGACGCACCACATCGGCAATTTTCATATGTAGTAAACAAGTCCATTTTTGTTTGTATGTTCAAGTACCGGTAACGTTCCACGTTCAACGCGTGAGACGGTGTGTAGCCAAGCCAATGTTTCCACTCCCACAGAAGCTGTGCAAAAGTGAACACCTGTTTTGAATCGAGTTGCTGGATCTCTTTTACTGATTTAACCGTATTTGGTGTTTCTTGGCAGGATTCGATAATGGAATGAAACTCTGACACTTTGCCCTTCAGTATTTCATGTAAATTATACACATTATTTGAAACTGATTTCTTAACAAACCACAACATTATTTTTGTTTAGGTGCAAGTACTCCCACACAATAACAAAAACACGACGTGTCGGAAGCGCTGAATTCGTCAATAATTATTATTTATTATTTTATTTATATTTATATCTCACAATTCATGACTGCAACATTAATCACACAGCCCAAACTTTCTGTTGCTTTCTATTCTTAGACATCAAAAAACATTATCAAATGTCAGGAGTACGATTCACATTTTACAAGGGCGCAGAAAACAGTGCTGAATGTTGGGTTGTTCCAAGTCACACCCATAGAGGTCGCCCTTTAACATAAGTCTGGCCACTTCTTAAGAGCTTTTAAACAGGCAATGATAGCAGGAGGCTGTGCTACTTCCTACCCTGTTATAAAAAATGCAATTTAAAAAAAAAAAAAACTGAACAAAAGACAGATACATTGCCAGCAATTTTGCTACCAAAGGTGTTGTTCATTAAAATGAACCCAGTTTCACAAGTATAACGTTGTTTTGCTGGAAGCAGAACACGTATACACAATGCTCGACTAATAATTGAAAAATGTGACATTTAGAAATTTAACATGAAATACTGTACTACTGTTATGGCTTCGGTAGACACTTGCAATATCATTTTGCAGTTTCTTTGATTACATGCTATTAAATAAATATCACTTCAAAACTATATATATATATATATATATATATATATATATATATATAGATAGATAGATAGATAGATATAGATATAGATATATATCAAGCCTAAAATTCGAGGTAATGCAAAACTTTTGTCCATAGCTGTAATGTTGCTAACCTTTTATTACAGTGCGGGCTGACAGTTCTACATATTATATCCCATATTAAGCACAGCGACAGTTCTTGGCATGTTTGGTGTCCATTGTCCACTTTCAGTTTTCCGAGGGCTTCATTTCCCCATGTTCATGGTCAACTGTCAGACAGAAGTGCCTTGACTGTGATAAGGGTCAGATTCATGGTCAACACTACAATATTATCAGGAAATGAACCCAATTCTGTCACAGCTATATCATCCTTTCATTCTTTGTTCACATTCAATATAAAAACTATTCTCTCACATCTCTATTCTTGCAAAGTTTCAATTTGTTGGATCTTTACAGGTTGTGGCAACTTTGTGGAGGGGGGTTCGATTTTCAAATCAAAGCAATAATGTTCGAAGTTAAATACAAAATATGAAAATTTAAATAGAACATATTTAATGCTTCTCAAGACCTTTCAAAGACTGGGAAATTCCCAGAACGCATCTTTTCCAGTAAGTTGTGACATCTTATATTAATTTCGATTTGTATTTCTGCTTATCTTTAGTATTCAACCTGTCAGCAACCTTCACCATTAATTAATTTGCTGACAAGCCATGAGTAGTGTGGGAGCTGCCCTTCAGGCACAGCAAACAACACAAAGCCACATCACTGCTTCCAACATCAACTCAGGAGAATAAGCAACAGCACAACAGAAAGTGCTGTCAACAGCGTCATTATTAGGGCTGCATGGTTCAACAGGCTGATCTACAAAATATGAGAATTCAGAATGTGCCAAGTTGAGCTGGTGTGGCCAAGAAGTTAGAACCAAGGACCAATATCTACTGTAGAAGATCCTGGTTTCAAAGGTGGAGGAAACCCAATATTAAACAAGAGCATGCAACTGAAAACTGAAGGCTCATTTTACACTGTGCAAAGCACTGGAATCTGCAGTGTTTCTACTGGAATATATGTTTAAAAAATGGTTTGTGCTTGCTTTGGCAACCTAAAGCAGCTAGAATTCCCATTTCTGTTTGTTACAGAAAGGGTCTGCAAAGCCCTTATGTTTATTCCATTCCTATCGAGGAGCAAAGACATTATGTTTGAAAAAAGGTACAAATATAAAAATTATTTTTTAAAAATGTACAGTATATGTATGTATATGTGTTCATTTCTTCTAGACACTGATGATTGGTAGTCTAGCTAATTTAAAGAATCATCATTCCCTTGCACAAAACTTTGTAACATCTGGTGGAAAAGGGAAGGGGCAGAAAAATCAGATTTAAAAAAGCATTTACCATGAAACATTCACTTGTTTCTATAGATTCACAGAAGGAAATGTGCTGAACAGCCAGCCTGGTGCCGAAAGGTGCAGTAATGCCATAACAACTGACACATTAAGAAAGAAATAATTCACATGGGTAGGAAATGGAAACAAATATATATTATTATACCAACCCTTGGTTGTGAAGACTGGTTTCCTTGAGGCCCGGGCTCGGCTTTGAAGCAGCTGTTTCTTCAGGATGGAGAGAGCTTTCACCTGCTGGGATTCTGGCAGCATTCCTCCATTCTTCAGGAAAACTAGCACTCTGTGAAGCAGCCACGGCTTCACTCGCAACTGCATGAGCTCCAAAGGGTTAATCTGAATGCTGGAGGAGGAGGGGAGCAGCTGATCACAGCTCGGCAGTGGCAGCAGGTCCAAAGCCATGTTCCTGCCGAAGGCTTTCGTTAAGACATATCGTGAGAGGCGTGTGACGGAATCGCAGGACAAATCTGTCGGCTTTGCTCTTTCCATCTGGTCTCTGCTGACAGTGACATTTCTTCTGGCTTCTCTCCTGTGGAGTTCATGAGTGACTGGGGTGTCATCGTACAGGAAGCCACTAGATTCAACTTCCCACGTCCACTCTTCTTCTGTAACACGATAACAATGTCCACAAATTAAGCTCATTGCAACAAGTCTCTTGTCAATCTTAAAGTAACAACGGACATAACCCCCATGAACGTTCATTCAGAAGATTACCAAACACCAAAGAGGTAAAGGGAACATCAAAGCTATGGAAATGGAGTTTGAAGTTTTATATCCAGATAATGTTGCCAGTCAAGTAACATTGCTTTAGTGGACAACATCCATAAATTGCAGCCACTGTTGCATGCAGTGAAGGAAAAAAAGCTAAATAAGAACTCTAAGATGGGGTTAAGGCCTGTTTTTACAGGATAGTTCATAACAGAAGCCACTACTATGTAGAATTGCCTATTTCAAAATAAGGCAAATGTACCCTTGCTTTTATTTAGAAACCAAACAAAAAAATACCTCATTGTGTTATTTCAAGCAAACTAACATGTGTGTCCAAATGGTCTGCTTTGTACTTTTTGATTGTTTTAATTTCAATATAATTATTAGTTGTCTCGACAACGGCTCGACAATAAAATGACATGTCTAGACACAGTGCTTACAGAGAGAGCTATATAAAGCTGTCACAGGTTTTTTTATGTGGTCACAGGAGGTTCCTAAGTGCGCTAGTTCAATTTTAGGTTAATGTACCAGATAACCATCACTACCTGAAATGAATTTCAATTATCTTCAACTGGTTTAGCTGTTTGTAAAGCATTGAAGGCAGGGTGAAATTATTTTAATGATCTGAAATGGCAGCAGATCTAAATATCGCTGCTGTTAAAGCTATTACAGTTGAGGGATAGGAAAAAACGTGAGGCATGAAACAGTGACTGTGCTGTACAGTTACCGCAAACATACAGTATCGTAAAAAACAAATCCATATTACATTACATCATTGTAATACCACCCTCGATATAAGTAGGTCACAAATACTAGTGGACTAAGAAACAGAGGACCAGTGGTTTACCAACCTGTGGGAGCTGCAGCTAGACAGCCCAGCCAGCAAGCCAAGCAGAGAACCACAACTGTAAACGCCAGCACACTGGGAGTGCGTGGGGTTCTGTAGAGCTGGTTCTGCCTCTGCTGGAGAAGACGCCCAGTCTTCTGGTCAACACATAGAAGGGATAGTTGATGGATTCCGTTTCTGTGCAATGAAGACACCCGAGACAAAATGTTCACGCTCTTGCTGTCAGAAACATGGAGCAAAAGCTCTTCAAGAAGACACAAGGATGAATCTGCAGGATGGGCGTGGGAAACGGAGTCTTCGCCTGTATTCATTTTACATGCTGTAGTTAAACAGAAGTAAAAAAAAAAAAAAAAAAAAAGACATACAATGAAGAGGTGGACACGCAGGTTTCTGTTTACAAAGTCTTCAATGCACTCTGCTGCTTGTTTGATTGTGTTACTGCTCAATTGGTTGCTTCTTAAAAAGCTATTATCTCAACGCTTCCTCGGCTGACTCGTCAGACAATGACTTCATTTCTTTTTAGCAGATGAGAAAGGGTTGAGACGCAGTAATATTGCAAAAATGTTCTGGAAGCAACAATAAAAACCAAACCCATGCTGATATCACAATACAACAAATATGGCTTTTCTTATTTAACATATTTTAGTAGTTTTTTTTTTTAATGTTTTGTGATAGATTTTGGTGCTAATAATATGTTCAGACTGACAGCACCGGAGACTGAGAGTAACTCTGTATATATCAAAGGCATGTATACTGCATGACAAGAAGAGGTACTTTGTTCACATTACCCAACAAGTGTGAAAGCGTCTCGTGAAGCTGCTGGTGCACAGTACAATAGTGGAGACCGCATTCAGTGGCAGCTATTATAATCATTAGATAAAGAGCATGTTTAACGTTTATATTTAAGGTTTAACAAGTAATTTTTTTTATTTTATTTTATTTTTTACATTAACCTTACTATTTGATGGTGTTGGTACTAAAGAGCGTTCCTCATTCCATACACATCATGTTACAATGTAACTATTCAACTTTTATATAATGTGTGTGTGTGTGGAGCTGGAAGAGTTGAAAGGCCACATGAACGCTGCATTCTGTTTACTGCAACACTTCACTAAGAAGAAGCTGTGATCCATCAACCCATTTTAAACACATAATGAAGACATTCTTCTGCAGATCACTTGACAGTCTTCTGCTTCTTTAAAAAAAGCAAATGCAAATACAAATACAAGTTCTGCATCACCCTATAGAATTACTATTATGACATTTGCAATATAATTTTGTCGTTTCTTAGATTATATAATAAAAATAAAATTTTATCCATATTATATATATATATATATATATATATATATATATATATATATATATATATATATATATATATATATATATTATATATATATACACAATTATTTTTAAATTATAAAATCAATATTGAGTTAGGATTCAAGACCTCCCCTTGTTGAAGACTATTTCCTCGCACTTTCTTTTTTTTTTTTTGAAAACTCGTGACGTCTCATGCAGTGCCTGCCAAATCCAATTACACTGACTCTAACAAGCTTCCTAATCAGAGCCACCAAGGTGGAAAGCCCCACAGTGAGACAAATATGATCTTGCTGACAATTTCATTTTCTTTACATTTCACACATCTAATATTCTCAGAGAGAATGCAGCAATATTGCCACATGCATCACTTTAACATCTGACCCTCCTCCAAGGCAATTCCTATCTGGGATAATGACTGGATTTAAATACATGTGGAACACATTCTACAGGCAATTTGAATTTTGAGGATTGCATTACACCCTTTGTATTGTTTTTCTTTACCACCTACTTTCAAAAATAATTCTTACAAAGCTATATCACCCAGAATCTCATTGAACTCCACCTTTAGTTTTTAGGGTCTGCATTTTGACTCAAATAGACTTAGCTTATTACCAAGATGATTTAAAACTTCAAAATCAGTTTCTTAAAAAATAAAGTTCATGCACCAGCAAATTATACTAAAAAAAAAAAAAAAAGCTTACTTTCTGCAGCAGATTCCTTACCAAACACCAATTGCTTCTTATGGAGGGAGAGAGACCACAGTGGCTCTATTTATAAAGCAGTCTTCAACAGTTAAGCTTTTCAATCCGACAGAGTCTGTTCACATGGACTCGGTTAAACACTAGCCCTGTACAACCTGAGCCCAAATACTATACTAACAGAGCTCTAAATTTAGAGAAAACTGAAGAAAGGACTCAGACTTCCTGCTGCAGATGTAAACATTTAGGAGCTTGCCTGTCAAAAAAACGGTCTCATGCTGTAATGTATTCAAAACAAAGTCAGGGAGTTGTTCTGCTTGTTGTATGATTACAAACAGTAAGTAAAGACTTGGATGGCTTACATATTTTTTTTTATATATTTGGCTTGGAGTTATGTCCATTTTGTTGCGCATTGGACTTTGTAATATTTTCTTGTAAACTCCCTTATTGATAGCATGGACACAAAAGTGTCTATTTTGTATGGCTCAGAAATGTCCTACATTCTAATCTGCTGGATTGTTGTCCTGACTGTGTTTAATGGAATATTGTTATGATTGCCACCATCTTTAAAAACTAACAATAATAATACTAATATCCTAACAAAACTAAACAGCATTTGTCATACTTTTTGTGTATGGCAGGGTTCCTCTGAAGAGCATTTTAACTAATTGAAGCAGATTTAGAAAACCAAAAAACACATCAAGCACATCTGTTTGAAGGGAAGTCTCTTTTTTGTTAGACATTTATTAAGGAAAGAGGATAAAAGAAAATGGCTGAAATAATTATTGCTAAATGATATCATGCAACTGATTAACTCTTTAGATTAGAAATATAAGAATTCATACCAGTTAATGATGCATTTTTATGACCACTTCACATGGGACAGTTTACCATTTCTCATTAGAAGGCTTTTGGTCATGAGCTATATCTGATTCTTGGCTTGAAGACCACATACATTAAAACCCATTGAAATGACTCTTTAAAAATACTTCTCACCATCATATCTGCCAAGGAATGGTACAAGGAAAATACACATTGCCTTCCATATGTTGTTCATCTCCGACTAAGTGAACCCGCACATCAAACACACGTAAAATCAGAGCTACGGACCTCATGCAGAAAAAAATAAAAAAATAATTTGACATGAATTTCTGCTGGTTCATTACTTTACATGAATAATCCTGTATATTGTATTCTAGATCTGTGGAGAAAGCACATAATAGAAGGGAAGAAGGATAGTTGGGGATGAATTGTGTTGTGCTTAATAGCAGAATGCTCATATGGAGCAGGAGAGGCTAAGAAAAAAAAAAAAAGATATCTGCTACCAAATATGTCTTTATCAAGGAGGAGTGACTTCCCTTGCCAGTACAAATTCCGTAAGTGAAACAACACTTTATAATTCTGTCTGGCGCAGCACAAAATCCAAACCCAAGTGGAATTCCAGGCTAGTGGGGAACTGGAACTCAACACTTGTTTTTCCACAAAGAAATAAAGTACCAGAGGCAACTGTTAAGAATTAAATTTACATTACAACAATAGTGTATCTGGAACTTCTCAGAAGATGAAGAGCTTTTCCTCTTGGCAGAAAACACATTAACTCTTCAGTTTGCTACTCAGTAAGAGGTATACACAGACTACTCCAGTATCTGAATTCTGAAACCTTGTTTCTTTTTTCTCCCTGCACCATGACCAGTTCTTTCACATCATTAGCCCAATACTTTAATGGTTTGAATCTTTAAAACTCCAATAGTTTTTTTTTATTTTTTACTTGTGTTAAGAAATTGAGACAAGGCATTTTCAGGCCAGACAACTCCATCAAGCCTGAAGCATGGACAGTTGACAAGGGCACAGCTGACAGTTTTGAAGTGCAAGTACAAATGAGGCATTAGTCACATCCAACAGTTAGTGGCAGCAGACTGAAGATGTTTGATGTATTACCTCTTTGGCAGATGATTCACACCATTTCTTTCATAGCACACCAATAACACAAGAACACACAAAAAAACCTCACATTTGATTATTAATTCCATGCATCCTTTATTCCGTTACAACCATTACGTTGCTTTAAAGCAACTGTACAGAAACATTTCTAACGCAATTAATTTTACATCAATCTCAGTCTTACAGTACATTTAAGGCTTTTTATTTCTTAAAACAAGATATAGACTAGTAGTAGTGTGTACCTATTACGTGTGTTTTGTTTGTTTTTGCATTTTTATGCATACTGTGATTCCAGTGTCAAAATCAAGTAGGCCAAAATATCCTTAACCCATTCTTTTCATTATATATATATATATATATATATATATATATATATATATATATATATATATATATATATATATATATATATATATAATATAATAAAATCTCCCCATAAATCCATTTTTTTTAGGTAAAAAAAAAGGGGGCGGGGGCGGGGGTAAAAAGTCAACAAAATTCCAATCTTTTAAAAAAAAAAAAAAAATAGGCTTGGATCACCAAAACAAAGAAAAAAATTGGGAGGGTCAAGATTCTTCAGTAATTTAGATTTGAAAAGCAGCCCAAGAAAGCAATTCTCAAAACAATTGCATTAAGTAGTGTATTAATAAAAAAACCCTTGTCATTATGTATTTAAAAACAAAACAAAAACTAACCTCTTAAGATTGTTTCTGAAAAGCATACAAGACCATTTTAGTTATATAAAAAAATAATAATAATAAAATCCAATATATTTAACTTTCCATTTTCCTCACAGAACTGCAAAGAAAACTAGTCTTTTTTTTTTTTTTTTTTTTTTTTTTACATTATTTCATCTCTTGTATATAATCATGTTTCAAATGTTTTTTTTTGTACATGTTGCTTATTATGCATTTATTTTTAATGTACAATGCTTCTTAGAAATGTTCTGTGTAAACCACAGTACTGCCTATTAAAAAAATCAATTCAACCAACCTAACGCTTTATAAATAAACAAAAATAAGATTGGCTGAAATAAAACAAAATTCAAAAATACTGGCAAAAAGGAATGATGGGGTAAAGCAAGATGTGTGAAATACGTTTTTAAAAAGATGATAAATTTACACATTTTTTTTTAGTAAGAAAGAAGATATATGTTGAACAAATGTGGTGTACCTATCTTTAGACATACTGTACCAAGCACCACACTTCAAAGTTTTACATTTGGGGTGGGGAAAAAAAAAAAATATATATATTTCTAATCACCATTTCATTCCAACAGTATGGAAAATCCTGTTCTATGTACTGGGGCTGAACAAATACAGCACGTTTTACTAAATCATCACTAATTAGATAAAACCTCATCAACACAGCTTTTCCAGTTACAATACCACAGCTACAAACTTCACAAAGAGAGTGTATTCCCTGGGCCTTAAACCTGAATGGGTATGAGACCATACTGTAGGCATCCACCAATCAAACCAATGACTGGTATCGTGAATACCAAGACTTAATCAAGTACTTTTTTCCTGCTCATTAACTGTTTAAAAAAAAAAAAAAAAAGACTGCAAAACAAATAAAAAATCAAGTGGGAAAACACTGTTACTAGCGTGGTGCTCCAGTTTAACCAGTTTCCTTTATGGGGATTTAGAACAGGAAGAAAAAAAAAAAAAAAAAAAAAAATCAGCAGTCGAGTATCCCAGGTGTATTATTTGAATGTTTTCCATGTATATAAAAGATTGCAATGTTGTAGTTATCACATTAAAATTCACCCTAGGATTACAAAAGGGCTTTCTTTATGGTCTGAAGCTTTGACAGCAATCCAGACAACGGCATGTGCAAATACTGATCAGGCCAGCCCCCTGGCTCAGAGTAGCAACCTGTCACCACATGTGTTTTTTTCCTTCTTTCTCAGGAGTTGGGCAGCTCAAAGGATATGAATTGCTTGAGTCTTTCCAGGTATTGTGCGTACAGCTCTATGTCATTGTGTCCGGCCCCCTCCACCCAGAGAGGCTCCACTGCTCGTGGACAGCGGTCGTATATCGCCAGGCCGTGGGAGAAATCAATGACCTCATCTTCAGTCCCATGGATCACCAGCACTGGAGATGCTACTTTTGAGATCTTATCGATGCTGCAACGCAAACAGAGGAGAAGTCAACAAACATGGCATGCTACTCGTGAACAAACAGAGAGAGATACAGGACTTGCAGGCAATGCCAAACATTGGGAATGCACAGTGAAGTTGATTCTTCCTGAGCATCCTTGTTGATTGTAACCTGTATTTTATTGCTCCTGAATAGAGGAAAAGTGAGTGAATGGCAAAACTGTGTTTCAGTTGTCCTTAAAAACATTTAGATTGGCAGTACCTTTACCACTTCCTTTTGCCAGTCACCCAGACTTCACATGGAGTGTTACAGGAAATATCCCATGGCCAGTTCAGCTAGCCACAAGGTTTGACTTGCAAACTACACAATAAAACTTACTTAATATTCCAACTGCAGCGCATAACAGCCTGCAAATCTACAGAGCCAGGAACCTTATTACGTTTTCACACAGTCTCACTCTGTTAATGCTTTACAATGCCTGTGTTCTGGAAATTCATTTACACGCCAGATAAGAAACCTCGATTTCTTTAACATGCTGCTGTTACTACTACAGTGCTGAAAAGACACGAAGTACAATACAAAGCAATCGTATTGGCTTGAAGAATAACAGAAGCTGACGTCCAATGCGTTTTTTTCACTTGACAGACCAATGACGGCAAAATTCCAATTCAAACAAAGAATCCAGCAGAAACCTGATCAGCATTTATGAAGTTATCTCCTCTCTCGACTAATCTTTCGAATGCAGCCTGCTATAGTCTATAAAAGAGCACAACATCTGTGGGGTAAAGGAACAGTGCAATTGTCAAGCCTAAACTACCCTCTGTATCACCACAATCCTCAGTAAATATATTTAGCATTGTGCAAGGCTTTTCCTCTTAAAGTAAACTGCAAACTGATCATCCCATGTTCTACTGGTGTTGCAAGAGTTTGCACATACAAATACCTTTCTCATGGCACCAAAAAGCATAGCAGTAAAAACTTGCTCAAGAAGATGTCTTCACGCTAGAATTTATTGGGCCCCATCAATATTAAATGTATTGCCATATTTTTATTCACCTATTGTCTTGTCAAGTCCAACTATCAAAATTAATTTAATGTTAATGTCATTAGGATAATTCAAATTTTTAAAACATATGTAGCCTACAGTACAACTGATAAACAGCACCATATTAAATAAAATGAATTCACATAATTGGACACCGTATTTACAGTATTCACAGTGTACAACAAGTACATATTCTGCTGGCTACAAATCTGTTATACTGCATAGGAGTGTGAAGTAAATTCCCGGTGGAAATACACCCAGCGCTGCTTGTGGAAGTAACATTTCCACTGCGAATACATGACCCCCTCTTTTTCTTCTTAAGTTGTAACTGGAATTTAAAAAACAGAAGCACAGATTTCAGCTCACTAGTGGTCACCAACTTTGGTCGTCAGCTATACATTCCAATACAGATATTCTTTCTAAATAGGTCCCAATGCCTGGTTCTCACTGAAGTGCCTGTAAAAGATTTGGGGTTGGCTCATCTCAGGACTTGATTCCAGTGCTTCCCATATTAAAACACATAAACTGGAAGCATTTCTCTGAAATAGACGGCCAATAAACTGGAGCCTCACACAAACTGCAGTTGTCTAGTTGGTTTGATTAAATCGCCTCTGGGAACAATGGGCATCTTTCCCACTGCTCTTCAAACGATATGACCCACTTCCAGAAGTATATCGTTTGCTCAATATGCTCCAGTATGAAATGTGGGGACATTACTTTGAAACAAAGTCTTTGGCTGGATGGACCTTAAGAGTCAGAGTTGGGAACAACTTTGACAGCAAGACTAGATTTCTTTCAAAATCAAGCAGAAAGACAACATTTGTCTATGCCTATCATCCTGAAACACCAAACTGACTAACCTCATTTGATCCCAGTTTACTCGACTCATGAGAAATTCACAAATGGCAGCTGCATGGGAAGTTTCTTCTGTCTGTGATGAGCGAGTCACAAGCCCGTACATTGTTACAGTATTACTGAACGGATGTCCAACGGACATTACAAATCAGCCTGTACAGCATTCTAAGAACTTGCTGTACAAGCTTGCTTTTAGGAAATGTTGTACTGCACAACATTCTGGGGACTGTTGGGATTCCTACAGTATTTCCACTACTACCAATGGATTACAGCTACAGGATCTCTCTCTTTACATTAACTAAAGAAAATCACATGCAGTTTATAGTACAATTGCCAGATGTTTGTAAATTATATTCATTTGCATCCAGTAGCAATCAAGCACAGCTGATTATTTCTTTGGAAGAATGTGAGCACAGATTTTTCAAAAGCCCTCCGACCAGATGTTAGGCTGGTTTAATATTCTATAATATTCTAAGCACAGCGCTAAATAACTGCACAGAACATACACCTTCAACACATTATATCTGCCATAAATTAAAAAAACAATAACCATAAACAACTCAGTACAGTATTAATAATTTTTCTTTTAGCACAAATCAGTTTAAAAATAAATAAATAAATAAATAAATCAATCAGCATGGGAAAATCTGTTTAGTGGATTTCATTTGATGATGTAGGTTAAGGTTGCCTTCTTACAAAACACACAGGAGACCTGCTTTTACCATCTGTTGTGTGAGTATGTCCAAAGAAATAACACACTATCTACAGATTAATACCACTGACCCACATAATACAATGGTATGTATTCTATACCATTACTTTGCTGGGTCATCTATTTCCCCTGTGAATTTCTCAGATTTCCTCACTTTATGAAAGTATTGTTGTGTTTTCCACTCAGACACACTTATTTGTCATCCGACACAAACTGTAAATTCATATTTTGCTCTATATTTTCTATAATAAATGTTCGAGCAACAAACTGATATCAGTTTGCTAAAAACATAAAAAAAAAAAAAAAAAAAAAAACAGTACCATGAACACAATGGACAAGGTTCTCCAAACATTTAGCACATTTTTAATAAAAAATCGGGATAAGGATACAGTGAAAAATATAAGCAGCAGCTCAACAAGGTTTATTTCAAAACCAAGTCTGATCAGGAACATTAAATTAAACTTAAAGCAAACAGTTTTCCATGCTCATGAACAGAGCCCTGTGTCAATATGCAAATTACTAGCTGTGGAAAGCAATGTCGCTGCTGGACCTTTGTGTACACAGTATGTGATGCCTTAACTCACAGAAGCTATTTGGAATCAAATTAAATAATGTTAAATAACTTTTGTACGTGTTACAGACTATGCTGTAGCCTTCATAATGAGTTCTAGAAAGCAATTAAATATCCTTTTGTGGTGCTTTAAGGGAGGAGAATAGATTTCCTTACAAAATTATTTCCTGGCTTCTTAAATATACAGCCTCCATCAGGCAGCAAAGCAATGTAATTATAATAATAATAACAATAATAATAATAAAGGAAAGAAAATCATGCATGAACACTTCACTGAAAAGAAAGGAGAAACAGAAGCACTGTGGTGTATTGCGTGTGCTTCAGCACAGCTCTGTGAAGCTGAACAGTGCCCTCTATAGCTACACAGTCTCACCCACCTTGGAAAGGCATCAAAGCAGTACGTTTTCCTGGTGTCGGGGAATGCCACTCGCAGTCCCGACATGAGTGGAGAATGGAGGATCACAGCTGCACATTCGTACCGAGCGGCGAGGTCCACTGTAGGGACGGTGCCGATACTTTGCCCATACAGGATAATGTTCTCAGGATTGACTCCGTACCTATGGAAGGCAAAAAAGATTGTGTCACAATTCATTGTAATGCTGTTGGGGGGTGGATACCAATTTACTGAGCAGTTCCTTTGTAAATTCAAAGATTCACTTTGTTCCACAAGAACCTGCAGAGGTGTTTTGTCCATCTCAAAATAAGAAATCTCAATGTTTTGCACTGTAACTAAGAGAGCCTCTTACACACCAAGTGGTCCTAAATAATTCTGAAACAGACACGGGCGGATTTATCTTTTATTTTGTTGACCACTCACTGTTTAAATGACCCTGTACTTGTACAGTAGGTGCATATACTGTATCACACATCCATCTCCCAAAGCAGGGCACATTTTATCTTTTTGGGTTCCTATTCAATCTTGATCAATCAATAGACCTTGCTTCCAGTGACCTTAGGTTGTACACTTTTAGATTAGAATATAAACAGAAAATGGTTTAGTAATCATGTCTTATTAACACTAATAAACTAGGAATATAGTGTCTATATTCTAAAAAGCCAAATTCTCCTGAATTAAGTTATTTTTAGTTCATTGACTTTGCACAACATTAATATTTTTTCAGCCACCGAAACTGCTCTTTTAAATTGTAGTTTGCAGAGAACACATCTTTAACATACAGTACGAAAGTGCCAAAGGGGTTGTTTTCAATTAATTAATGTGTTTCAATCTGAAACACATTAATTCTAAAATAATCCACACTACAATTTGTAGAATGAACTGGATTATCTAAATTTTACAGTAACTCTAAAGCTGCTATACAGTGTGGCGCATTTTTCTTGTTTCCTTGCCCGTTGTCTTTTGTGGGTTATTTTTAGATCTGTTACTTTAGCCTAGCATGGAAAATGCAACTTTAAATTATGCACACTCTCCCATTTAAGTCACGCAAGGAGGTCTCTGTTGATTGGACGGTCAGCCAAGCCACATTTTCCATCTATAAAGATGATTTGGCTTTCCTTCACTTTCAACATGTGGGTTCAATTAGGACACATTTAAAATCTTTTTTTTTATTATTTACAAAAATCACTAGTAAATTATATTTACCCCAACTGTAAATAAATCAGTTTGTTGCATTAAATACTGATTCCCTTCTGTGAATAAGAACTGGACTAAATACTATAACTCCCTCTTCATTTAGTGAAGTGGCTGTTTGTTTCTCTGCAGACCTACCTGCAAAAGTAACACTAAATACATTAATTCATAGACTGTAAAGAAAATTAGGTTTAAAACCTAAGGCGCCTATAGAAAAGTGCTTCAAAAAAGTTAAATAAAAAATACCACTAAAGTAGCTGATATTCTACTGTAGATAGATAAAATAGAATGTTTCATAAATAAAAAGGCAAAACACAGTTAACTGATATTTAGAAGTCAACAAAATAAAATACAGCTGCTAAACATAAAACTGCTTTTGGAAGAATTACACCGGTTCGGATAAAAGCAGTATTTGTGCATTACCTGTGAAAACACAGTGTGCTCCTTCAGCAAAGTGTACAGCACAAGTGAAAAGGTGCCATGTTTCCATGAACAGAGCTTAAACCTATCAAACTGAATGAGAAATTACCTGGCTAAACAGTTCGAAGAAAACAAGTCGCACTTTGGGATATTTTTACACTGCCTTGAAAAAATAAATACATAAAATCAAAAGGTGAGCACCAAAATGGGGTTTAACTACAAACTGCCCTTCAGAAAAAGTTTTATTGTTTTTGGTAAATAATTAGTTGCAAGAAGAAAAAATTCACAGACAGTAAAGCCTGTCGATTACATTCAAATGCCAGATTTTGAAAAACTTTTGGTCCCAATGAGAGTTGGAATATTGCCGGGCACAGTAGTTTGACTTATAAAAACACACTTCCTGTGCCAAAATGAACATTTGCATGATTTATTATGACAGAAATATTAACAAGTTGCTGTCACAATAAACTTTGCACGCAATGCGGCAAGTCACAGTTAAGGTTAGCACACTGTGCTCACATACTGCAAGTAGACAAAGCCATGTAAGTGCCTTAGTCTGCACAGGCTGGATATTCATTTGGGTGCCTCTCTCATTCATTAAAAAAAATATAAATGATTTTATTTAATTAAATGTTTTTTTTGTTTTTTTTGTTTGTTTTTTTTATACACAATTATGTTTTTTATGAAACTACACAAAACATCCTATGTATACATGGTCTTTTTTAGAACACAGTCTGGATGAACCAAACAGACACCTAAACTCAGTTTGTTACATTATTTGATTTGCTATTTTTTACTAAACTCAAAACTGCAGAACACTAGTTGGATAGGAAAGACAACTCCATTCAAAACAGCAGGCTAACTGAACTGCTACAATACACTAGAAATGTACATCTCTGTACATTTATACTTCTTTTTATAAGACACTGAACCCATTACTTTGTTAACCTAGAGAAGTCTATTTAAAAGTTACTAGGTGTTGAAAAAGGTAGTTAGAATTTAGTATATTACTTTTTTAGTATTTACCGTACCCTTTTTTGAAACAAAGATGTTTTAATTGAGCTTCATTTATTAATTGAACTGCTCAGTACAGTTTATAATCACACATACAGTACTGTAGCGACTTTCATCTGGTCCCTACAGTACAGACTGTGTGAATATGTCACTATCAATACATTTGGTCTGTAAAGATAGGTAGACAGGTAGTTATAACCACATTCATTGAAATGCAGCAGCCTTTTAAATAATATAAAATTCTGTTGCCTTTTCTCAGAAAGAAGGATTACAGTATGATGCCAGTATGATGGCGTCAATGCAATGATCGACATTGTAACTATGGGAAATGACAGCACCTGTTATCAGGGAGTATGACGATGCAGTGAAACTGCAAGTCCTAGGAAGCTGCTGTCACTCCCAGATATACTGGAGATATACAGCTAGGGCCAAAAGTATTGCATCACCTAAAATTTTAGAAAGCTATATGAACATAATTTAGATATTTTATTTATTACATAATCAAAGAAACAACATTACAGTAACAGTCTACTGGAAGCTACAATAGCAGTACAGTTATGTACAATGTTAGATTTCTAAATGTCAAATTTTTCATTAAGTATACGGAAAACTACAAAGCGCTATGAGATTCAATTCTATTGGGCGAGGCAAAACTTTTGGCCATAGCTGGAGCGGAAGAAAAGTTCTCAAACTGTGCTGGGTCAAAACTATCTTACAGCACTGTACAATCTGAAATCTAAAGCTTTAACAGTAGCATACAATGCAATCTATGACACAGACAGAAAAAGCAGTGAAAACTTGTGTAGAAAAGGAATCCCCATCTTCACCTATCAGATGAAAAAGTTCAAAGAATGTGTACAGTAATAAGATGTTTAAATACCAGGTCTGGTGTTTGAGCTTTAACCTCAACATCTGGGTTAAGGTCACAGTCAAACTCACAGCACATACTGTACACACTATAGAAGCATTTGTTCAAAAAAAGAAAATGTTTAAATCTGACTGCAATGTAGGTTACTTACAGCATGGAAACTACACAGACATGTCGTTTGCTCAACAAAAGCAACTGCTACAGTGTAACTCATGAAATTCAAAAAAGCTATACTCCCTGCTGAGGATTGCCAACATCAGCACTGAAGTCATTTCTATCAAACCCCAAGCAGCGGAAATGCAGATTCTTTCATATGGATAAAACAGCTGTAAGCAAAGCACAGGATGCTGTACTGCACATTAAGAAACATACTTTACTTAAAGGACTTGGAAAACACACTCTGTTTCCACTCCTCCCCAATAGTTCAACTCAAGGTCAACAAAACAGTCCTCCTGTTTTTAATGCCAAAGCAACGACTGCCTTGAGAACCAAAGGTTTCTCCCAAGATCCTTCCTTTTACAACGAATACTTGTAGTGTCACAAAGCGACATTAATGCATTACGTGACACATACAGATTGATACAATCATCCATTTAATGGATCTGCTGAAGACAGCATTCTCGCTAACTGCACTGTAACCAAGTACCAGTCAATTAATGTAACGTAGCTCATGCACATACTTTACACTGTAATGACGTCATGCCAATCATGCCATAATATTGGTTTTGATCAGGTCTTTCTCTAACTGCAGGGTTGATTGCTCTTATGTGGCACGGATGACTCTGGAAAACCACTAGTATAAACACTGCACCTCTTTCCTATTACCTGTATGGTGGATTCTGTCCTGCATCCACCAATGCCATGTGCCAAGTTATGTGTGGGTGCTGTAATGTCCTTTGAATGGGATGTATTGTACAATGATTTAGAAGTAAAAGAGAATTGGACATACTGGATGCAATTAAAATAACACAATACAGTTCTATGATTTCACCCTTTTAAATGCTATTTAAAAAATTGTAACAAGTTGTTGTCTCCCAATGCGAAAACTGAATAGGACAGGCCAGTGCTCCTGGCAGTGTAATAATCTTGCAGGCAGTATTCTTCTGTGCCTGGCACGCTCCTCATTACTGTACTTCTACTTTCAGTGTAGAATTGACAGCCTAAAGAAATGAGAACAACTTACACAGAACAAGGTTTGTTATCCAGACAGAATGGACATCTTGTTGTGAACTAAATGGCTATGTAAAAATTGTTTATTGGAAAGATCATTTAGAGATCAGGTCAGTGGAACCCATTGCTGCTGTAACCATAGAGCAAAGAAACAGCTTCATGCTGGACTCCAGTACTGTAGTTTAAGTTTGTCATGCCTATTTTGTTTTAGTTTGTGTTGTAGCCTGAGTTAACCAATTAACTAGTAAAGGTGCTCTGACAATACATCTTTATTACCAGCCTACTCCCTAGCCTCAACAACTTATGGGTGTGCCAGTAGCTGGTTTACTCTCTCTATACTGTATGTAACAAAGTGATTTTTACACATTTAAATTTACACTTGCCAATAACAGAAAAATACACCAACAGTAATTCCCTTGTTTAAAAAAAAAAAAGAAAACACAAATGACAGGATGTATTTAACATTGCAATACCTTTGAGATATGATAATACACAATACACATGTTTATTTGATTCTCCTTTAGACCCACTTAATGGGTTTACAGAATTCATTAAATGTAACAATGACAAGGACCTGTTAGGTGAGGCTGGAGAAAAAAGGTTTTGATGGGCTGTTCTAGGATCTGGCTCCTGGCCGCTGGACTTTAATTTTGTCTCCTAAAGTATTTGTAAATTAAAACTCACCTCGGTTGAAGCGTGACACAGACCCTGCCAACTCGCAAAAATGTGAATAAAGAGAAGACAACCTAAATACTTTAAATCAAAAGCTCCATTCATTTACCAGGTTACTGATTGTCTAATGCAAAAATGCTATTAAATAAAAGGACATCTTTGGGTTACAGCAAAAGAAAAGGACTTGACTGAAAAGAAGTAGTGTTCAAGACTGAAATAAAGATTAATGGTTTCTGCGAAAGGTATGGTAGATGTTTAAGGCAATCTAAAAAGTGGACCTGGTTGCAGAGACTGTTAAAATACACCTCCTTGTAAAGTTGGTCCAGGGATAGAAATAAGACTCCCGTTGCATATCAGTTTGATCCATTCCTGGTTTTACCACTGTATGCGTTTAATAAGACACGCTGGAGCTTGTTGCCTATACACTGCGTCTAAATAAGCTTGGGGTAAAACCTGGATGGGTGAAACTGTTACTCAATAGGAGTCTTACTGTTTCCATCCCTGTGGTTTACTGTACTTCCTTTCTTTATAACTTTGTTCAGAGGTCACGTTAACCTTCCCTGCTCAGCGAGGTGCACACTGGCTCACATCCAACAATGTCTTGCGGGAGATGAATGTTTTGGTGGAAGTTCTGGATGAGGAAGCAGCCAAGCGTTCACAGGCAAACAGCACACAATATGCTGTTTAAAATAAACATGATTCAATAAACATACTTTTGACAAGCTTGCTCAGATCGCTGCTTGCTACCTGGAAAGCCTCACAGACACTTATTGTCCGCAGGAAGCGTTAGCTCTCTCTTTCCATTGGTCACATTTTTGACAGCCTGGGATAAGCAGCAAGGAGGTTTACGCTACTGTTTTACATTTATCTAGACAGCTACTGTATTATCAAAGGGAATGATCTGACCAAGGTTGCAAACTGATGGAAAGGGCACACACTTATTGTAGGTTTAGCTGCAGAGTTTAAATCAGAGGCAGTGATGTGTGTCCTTGCACTTCACAATAACATGGTAATTTAATTACCTTTTGAAGATTAGCATCAGTACTAAGCAACACTCACAGGGATACAGTAACTGAGTTTACTGGCACATCCCTTTTGCAAAAGCATTCGTGAAAAACAGCATTGCGTGCATGTATCAGAAAAGTGAAACTGAATAAAAACTGCTATTAATAGTCGACATCACAAAGTAGGAATACAAAATACACACACTTGACAAATGCAAAATTGCTAACAGAGTGGTCTTGCAGGGCCAACAAAGAAGCAACAATCACACATCAACCTTTGCGCAAACTGGGCCAAAATGACTCACCAATTGCCTTTGTAACCTCTAGAACCTGGAATTTCTTAGCAATATATTCCTTTCAGAAAGAGCACACATAGACCCTGTTCACACTACTGTGGTGGTCCAGGGCGGTGCATATTTAGGTCTGTAACCCCGTTCACATTTGTGGTTTAAGGCACCTTTGCGTGTTCACGTATGTGACTGAAAAGCAGGCCTAAAATGTGGCGATTTTTTTTCTTAAATGGACTGACAGCCTGCACTTGGAATGGAAGAGCTACCGGGATATACAGTAATCCTTGATTTGTAGCAGATGTTTCTTATTAATATTTTTTTTTTCAATGCAGCACAGTAGCAATTTTATTGTATATATTGAAAAAATTATATTACTGACTATTGTGACAATGTTATGGTGTGTAACGGGATGACGGTCCAAGCCTAGTTCTTATCTGGATGGCTATTGTAAAACAGAACTGCAGCATTCTCCAGCCAGATTGCCGTGAGACACTGGCGTTGTGCACAGAAAAGAATTCCAAGTTTGGTGTTTGTTTAGGTTTCCTTTCATTCAATTTGTTTAACGCTTCCCACATGTTCTACAATCATCTGTCTACGAGTGTAACCTACAGCCTTGCAGCATGATTTTTATGGGCGAGTTATTGTTTTCGGCATCTTTGAACAGTTCTGGATACTGACTGAAGTCCCATTCAACAATTAATTTACCGGAGACAGTTTTATTAGACAGTTATGTTTACCTAAATTTAAAGCAAAGTTGTCTGTGTTAATGTTTATTTATGGTAAGTGTATTGATTTGGTTATTATCAAACAACCAAAAAAAAAGCCTTGCATGTAACATCATAGAAAATCACGTTTTTTCCATGTTATCATAGAAAATCTAATTGGTAATGTGATAGGAAAAGGCGGTTTAAGTCTGCTTTGCGTTCATACATACGTAAAGGCCGGCCCTGGTGTGGGATTGCAGGTCCTGGGCCACATTGAAATGGCGGCCTAAATCTAGGCCGGCCCTAGGCTGCCTTTTCTTTTTTGGAGCGTTCACATGAGAAAAGGTGGCCCTGAGCCGCCTTAAATAGCAAGTGTGAACGGGGTAATATTTCTCTCAACAGGCACTCCTGTCCTGTTTTACAGCTTCATATACAGCTTCTGCAAAGTAATCTACTAGCCTATGATCGAAGATTGTACTCTGCTCCATGACTAATGTTTACACCTGTGGGCTGGATTTAGAAGCCTCTATGTAATCATTTAGCTAATGTACAGTATGGATGGGGGAAAAAAAACAAAGTAAAAACCCACAAAAACCCTAAACTATAGTATTTACTATAGTAATTGCAGACAGTTCTAATGACAAGGCTCAAATAACAAGGAAACTGTTTGGTTTCAATTGATGAAATACAGACTATAAATCAGTAATGGATAGTGACAATCAAAGTATTCTTGCACACCGAATCGCTATTCTGAAACTTGTGACAACACTGTAAAACCTTTGTGTAATAATTAACACATGCTGATAGGACTAAAGTAACAATCCAAAACTTCGTAAATTCAGTCTCAAGACCTACAGTGTTTGAAAAAAGTTTGAATTTAGGACAAACAAACTTCAGTGCTACGGATAACCTGACTCGTTAATCTAATTGGGCAAGCACAACATTCTTTAGTCAAGTAGTTTGAATTTTTCAGTTGAATAATTCCTATAGTTACGTTTAGTTCACCAAGAAAATTATATTGGCAAGGCACTTGAGAATCCATGGACTATGGTATGTAGTGCACTGCACAGCATCTGGAACATAAATTCAAAGTAAAAGGTGACAGAAAGGTGGACCTTTTACTCCAGTATAGCAAGTTCGCAGCACAGTTAATATAATTTGCATTGACCTCTGTCTTCCCTTAGGACATTTCTGTACTCCAATAACAATCTGTAGGCTTTCCAGTAACTGCACATGATGCATGGTATGATGTTCTTTTACAATCTATATTGTTATGAAACTAGGCGATCTGATATTTTCACGTTCAGAAAATAACAGTGCAATGCACACACAGCATGCAGTTACATACATACATATTACAGCAGCAATCAAACATTCCACGTTTTACATACTCTACAAAAATCAGTTAGCAAGCAGAAACTGATTTTGTTTTCCCCTAGCAAAATCAACTTATTTTTATTAACCCAAACAATCTCTGACATGCTTCCATTGGCAGCCACAGGCAAAACATAGCGCCAACTGTCATAACCCTCATTAGCACCTATTTTTGGCAGTCAATATTGGACCAAGAATGCTGTTAGAGCAATATTGAGAATTTAACAACACAGACTTCTAATTCAAATGTAATACATCTAAAGAGTAAGTAGCGGGGTTCTGAAAAATATAGCGTCACACATCCCCAAGTGTTGCTACAACTGTTTAAATAGCATACCTGTAATTTTTATTTTCATTGTTAAAATCATAACAACTTTTTACACTTAAAGTCTCTTTCAAAGCTCTTTTCAAAATGTCCACTCTAGTGCGCTGACAGTGTAAGGATTATTGCCCATGCTGTCAAACAGGTAACACAGCAATAACGATCCATGATGTGGTACAGAACAGAAAAGCCAGAGCACTTGTTATGTTTTTTTTTTTCCCCACTCTGCCTGCAGCGATCAGAGGACAGATCTCAAACCCCAGTGCACTAGCGCAGACAATTTGAAACAGACTACAGAAGTTATAAGTGTAAAAGGTTGTCAGGATGTTAATGAAAAGAATAATTACAGGTATGTTATTTAAACAGTTGTAGCAACACGTTTGTCCGAACCCTGCTACAAGGGTTAATGGGTCTTTGCCTTTCACATAAAGAGCATGAATTGAAGTGAAAGCCCACAAGTACATCTTTAAAAATGGAATAGCTCAATGCACCTCCCAAACCAATGAATGAGGAACGACAACCTATCTGCAGAGTTTTTTGCATATATTCCATATCATGAACACACATGCAACTGGATTACACAGCAATTTGTGTAGGGTTGACTTTGAAAACTGCTTGTCAAAAGGTATTGAGCCGGTTGTGGGATCATGGTGGCCCTGTACACAGTAATTAACAAAAGTGCTACAATGTCAATTGGCACTAGCAATGCAATGAAATAGACCTTCCAAACAAACCAGAATTCACCCTTGATACAGTAGATGCTTAATACTACCAAATGTTCATATTCAATTCATTCCTTTCAGGCAGTGTGCAGCAAGTGCAACCAGGTTTTACATTTTTAAACTTATACATTTGCAGTATTTATTTCAAGTTCCACATGAAAAGTCTAGTATGGAAACTTGTGTTAGGAGACTGGATTAGTTTAATTTATTCATGTCACTAACCTTAAAAAATAAGTAGTCTCAAGCAGTGAGTGTGAAACAGAAAGTATCTCAGCAACAGTGCATAGCACAAATAAACTGAATGCTTGTATCCAAAATAAACAATAAACAAGATAATGCTGAGACTACAGGGTCCAAAAGGTGGAAGCCACGTTCTCTGTAAAGGACACAATAAATACCTTTACGACTCACTGAATGTTTCCCCTAGCCAGTACCAGGAAGGTAAATAACGAAAATCATCGTAAAACCACCGCGGCAAAGGTCTGAATAGGACCGCTTCCATCAGTACTGTTTCATATCATCAGCTGAACTTTCTTGCCACAACAGTTTAAGCTGTGTATTGTCAACTCTGCTGAGCTACTATAGGCACAGTTGCAGATGTCATCTTCTTTGTTTATGACCAGCTGAGTTATAAAGAAGAATCAAGGGTAGTACATTTAGCATCCTTGCAATTCTAAACATCTGAAGCTCTACATTGGCAAATACAGCTATACCAAATGCATGAGGCTATGTGGTTTATATAGTCAAGTGTCCTTAGATCACTGTCCAGTTTTAGCAGGAAGTCATTCTTTTAAAAATCACACTCCCAATTCCACACCCTCTCATAGCCTGATTTCAAGGGATGAATCAGCAAGTGGTGCCTCCAGTCTATAAGTGACCCCAAATCAGCTGTTGCCCTTCCTTGATTTTTATCTCAGTGACACAGCAGATGCTTTCATACAAGCCTGGTATTGCTCTTTCAATATTATTGTGAGAATAAACAGATACAGTTTACAAGTAGGTTTAAAATAAATACTATAACCCTTTCCATGTTTATTTAGAAAGACTAAAATATAAAAAAAGTAATTCCTGGTGGTCATCATAGGCTATCATCCCTGCCAGGGTTGAGGGCAATTCAAATTCCCATTCCCTTTTAATGAATTCTAACACATCATTAATCAAAATTGCAATTAGAAGTATTCTGTTCAAATGAGCTTCTCACAGTGGCAACAAATTACTTCAATTGAAGTTGCTGTAAGTCAATTAATATTGGCTTCAAATGAGTGCACTTGAATAAAATATCAATTCCCATTCACTTCAATTAATTGGAATTTTTTTGGACCCAAACCTTGACCTCAGCTATAGTGTTGTTTGTAAGCCACCAAAATAATTAGGTCATTTACATTAATACCAGAATAATTACATTAAAAACTATGTAGCTTGTTGCTGTTAATACAAACAATGAGCAAAAAACATATACTTTAAAGAATACCGGTAAACCCTAGCAGGGTTAATATTATAAGAGTAAGAGCAAAATGCAGTGGTTCAATGTGGTAGAGTTGACAACGGTAACCATGGCAAATTTACAGATGGGGGAGGTGTTCCTTCACAACAGTAATTGAATGGAATGTAGACGATTAAAATCTCTCTCCCAAGTCAAGAAACAATTCAAACCATTTACAAAAAATAAAAATAAATTACAATGATTCCATAACATAACACTAATACTTACTTGGTTCTTAACACCTGCCAAGCTGCCTCAATGTCAGCATACAGGTTTTTCTCTGACGGTTTCCCAGAACTGACCCCGTAGCCCGAGTAATCGTAGGAGAAGATGTTACAGTTTATCCTGGATCCGAGACCGATGTAGAAGCTGCACATCTGGCCCAAGTCGACTGCGTTGCCGTGGGAAAAGAGAAGGGTGTAGCGGCTGTTGGGTGCACAGCGGACAAACATGCAGCCGACCCGGTTCCCCCGACTCGTTCGGGTGTGGAACACCTCGACAGCGTCCAGTTCCCGCTGGGAGTACTGCCAGTCAGCCCGCTCATTCAAGTGAAGACTGGACGTCGCATTAGCCTCGTCTGTCAGCACCGAGTAAGTGGGCTCGGGGGGGAGAAAAGCGAGCTTGGACGCGATCCGGCTCGGGCAGGGCGGGCAACAGAACAGCCAGCAGAGCTCACTAAGTGAGAAACCATTCATCCTGGGGCCTTGCTCTGGCATGGAGACAAGGTGTAACTAATCTAACCTCCTTCCCTACAACAGCGAAGCAATTCAATTATAACGATAAGCGCAAACATAAAAAAAGCGACAGAATAAAAACAAACACGATCAAATGCTCCTTGACACCATAGCTTGTAGAGACTTTTTCAGAAGCCGTAGAAAACTGCTGCTACAAGTGACGTCAAATGGTAAGTTATTATTTTAGAAAAGAAAATTGCAAAACCTGTACTGTAAGACAAACACAAAGCAAGCATCTGTACCACTAACCCGACACAAGGCTACCTTCTTACACACAGCTTCCGGGTTAGACGGCGGATATCCTTCTCCAGCTGTATCAGAAGCATTGCGCTTAATGCTGATCTTGTATTATTATTACCGGTATTTCCATTGAACAAATGCATCTCGGCGTGCGTTGCATGTGGAGCGTTTACTTGTTGATTTTATATCTCGTGTATAACTACAACGTTTAAAGTAGATGTTTTTCAGGATGTTTGTATTTTGTTGATAACGCTGCCATGCTGTACTGCACCAGGACAGTGTGTTGAGTCGTCAGCCTGAATCCCGTCCTACTGCTCAACCCGATGCTAATATAATTGAAAAGTGACACAAAGTTGGTAGGTAACTCTTTGCGTAGTGCTAAATACTGCAACCAAAAGACATTTTTCGAATAATACAAATAATGCGTCTGATTAGACATGTTTGATTAATGATGTTAATACGTATTGTTAAATGTTAATGAAAAACGTATTGCGTAGGTAACCAGTAATACATTTGAATTTGGTGCCACTGTTGTTTTCAATACTTTAAGTTATTTATGTTATGTTTTTAATAAATATGAAACTGAGAAGTACTTTGTTTTAAAAGAAAATAAATGGTATTTCAGAGCCTCTCAAAGTCAAACCACCAGTCTCCTTTGCTACACTCGACCATTAATTAAAAAAAAAAAAAAATCAATACCTCTTTACCTGGTCGAGGGCCCCCTCCCCCTCTCCTCTTTGCTAGACAGCCTTCACATCTCTTTACAAAATCAGTGTGTTTTTGTGTTTTGTAGACACACCTAGATGAGGTCCGCACGATGTTTCGATGACTGTTAACTTTCCGACCCCCTTTTGTACAGCAAATATTTCTACAGGTGGTCCCTTTATTTCAACTTGTGTTTGCCTTTTGTTTGTTGATTTTTTTATTTTATTAATTTTTTTTTATTGGAAAAGTCCGAGATGAACAAGGCTGTGACATGTTTAATATTGAGTGTGAGGGGTTTTCTTCTGTTTCTTATTTGTTGTAACTCATGCCAAGTGTAGCATTCCTTCCAGACTTCACTCACTTCAAGCTGATCCCACACATTACACAGTAAAATTTTAGCATATTCTCACCGGTGTGCTTCCAAAATATGCCCTAAACCACATTTAACATAAGCAGCCTTCCACTTTTATGCCATAAGTTGATCCATCAAATTACAGAGAAATTTGATGTTTCCTGTTCAGAGGATGAATTATAACAATGATTATAGCATTGTGATTTACTTCTGTATTTGCATTTCATAGGAAAATTGATTTAATCAGTCTTGACTCATCAATATACATAATCAGTCAGTTTCTGGGTGGTGGAAGTTTTATTTTTCCCCCTCCACATTCTTTATTCAAAGCACAGACATCACAAAACATCCAAGTTTAAGCATTGCCACTTGTGCCAATAACTCAAAATCTTTGGATGCAGAATTCTGAATAAAAAATGAAAGTCATGTTATTTGAAAATAGTTTGAATGGACTTGTTATCATCAAACATCACATTAGGAAACACACAACACAGGGTTTACTGTGGTTTGAAACTACAAATAATAAAAAATAAAATACAATTCACTTATTTCTTTTGATTATGTTAATATTACATCACCGTTTCACGTTTAGTTTATTCCAGAGAAAATTATTTCAATCACTTTCAGGTTGTATCACGTACTGTTTTCACCCAGTTTCACTAACTTCACTTCTCTGTTGTGGTTTATTGTTCAATGGTCCATTGCATTTACAGGAGGTCAAGCAGGTTCATGTCAATTGCTCAAGAAAATATGTTCGCCTCCAGTGCAAATTCCTATGCAGTTTATATAGTGTGAACCACATAGGAAACTAAACGGGGGAAATGAAAACCTGCAGCTTTTTTTTTTCAGTGAGAAAATATACATTTTTCCTATTGAGTGTCTTGTTTTTGTAAAGATATTAAGTATCAGGGAGAATATTGTTACGGGGTTGGAACAAAAAAAAAACTTTATCAACACATTTGTTATAAAGCCGACAAAATATATATGGGGAACTATAGACTGTTGGAGATGAAACCAATTCCTGTATTTATTTGTTTCCTTGTTTAAAATTCAGGCTTGTGTCCTGGCTGTGCGATCGGAGGGACGTCCACTGACCTTCAGTCTCATTTGGGGAGTTTCTCTGGTGAGGGAACATAATTGGGGTTACATTCCCAATAGAGAACAACAAGAGTAAAATAATTGGGCACTCTAAATTTTTCTTGATGAAAAGAGACCAGAGATGACTCGAGAGAGCATGGCATTATGTTTTTTAAAAAATGACAATGTATTCTCTTCATTAGAACGCCGGAATCACTTTACAGTTCCCTTGCCAGCGTTTAGAGATACAGATCTCATAAAGAGCTGGTTATTCATTATTATGCATTTTTACAGGATTATTCCGATCCCGTTTCTAAAGTCATACGTTTCTTTGAACTATGCACAGGTAAGCACAATACGTGTTATTGAGATGAGGTAGGTCCACAGCACTAACTAACACAAGCATTGGCAAAGCATGTGTGTAGGGTTGTTTGTCATAGGGCTTTCCTAGTGGCTATGCTTGGAATTCTTTTTATGCACTGGGTTGGCTCCATGGTTGTAGAATGGTCTATTAGGAATGTGATACATTAGAGATTCCTGCTAGTTCTACAGTCATACAGTGTCCATATAAACAATAGTCCATCCTAATTTCTCATTCTTTGTTGTGTCTATCGTGATGGACAAATGAAGAGCATTCCTGTGGGGTTATATTTCAGCTGTATTGCTCTCTGAATAGTGCAGTTGTTTTGTTGCTGCTACTTCTGCAAGTATGGGTTTGGACACCAGGCACCATTCAGTCACATTTTTGTATGACTGATAATTTATGGGTTTGATTATTACATTTTCTTTGTGCAAGTAGGCATTATGAATTAGGAATGCATAGTGTAGCCGTTCAGTTTCCACAAGGGAGCATCGTACAATAAATACATCCTCTTCATCTATGAATATTACAGATTTCTAACTTGCTATATTTGGTATGTTACTTAAAACTTTGTTAACTATTGTGGGTCTGTGGTTTAAGTTTAATTTGCTGTGTCATACACAGATGACCAAAACCAGGATCATGAAAGTGAATCTATATAAAAAAAAAAAAAAAACATGTTTTAGTTTATGAAGAGTAACTAACACTCAGTGCTCAGTTTGAATTAATTATAATAAGCCACACACTGCTTGAAAGGGAAATTATAATATATGAATTCCAATAACGTACATCCTTCTAACATTGGAATCTTGACTATGGGGACCTGCTTTAAAGAAATAAAGCTACGAAAAAGTTTCCTGCCAAACATGACAAGATATATTGGAATTCTTGGCTGACAGCCCAATGTGTTTGTAACATGCTGTGTGAGTTGAAATGGCTCTTGCATGCATAGCTAACCTGAAGTGGCTGCACAGTGCTGTATTGTGATAAATGAGCCCAGGGTTCTGCCCCCTCATACTGTAATGAGTTAGCCGTTTCTTTGGAAATTGATTATAGCCTCAGGGGTGTCAGAGCAAGGATAGAGACTTCCTAACAAATGAACCAGCATGGGGATCGGACGTTCATGCTTTGCTTTTGCAGCTGTGCACCCTTGAAACAAACTAGACCCCAAGGCTAGTAACCAGGGGTAACCATTCTGAAGTTTAAAACAGGAATCAGAAGTAATTAAATATATATGTGTGTGTATTATATTATTTCACACAATGTTCAACCCTGTCTATATTCTTTTTTAATAAAGAATAATCAAATACTTGGACCTGTTCGCCATGTGTTCTGAAGTGCTGATAGCGCAGTACGGCTTGCCTTAGGTATTTCAAACAAACACATGGCTATGGAGAGTGCTTTCTGTTTATTTGTCCAATGTTCAAGTAAATAAAGAGTATCCTAGGATAAAAAAATAAAATAAAAAATCAGCATGGCTTTTAAATTAAAACATTTTTTGTCTGAATAAAACAAAATCACTAAGAGTCTAAATATTTAAAGTTAAAAAGAAAACAGGAGAGGTATGAAAATATTTGATTTATCAGCTGTAAAACGAAAACGTACCAGTAATAAAATATTTACAGAGAATTTATAAAAAAAAAAAATAGCTGTATTTCTAATGAGAATCTGGATCCAACAGGATAAATCACCAACCACTAGAAATACTTAGTGAAAAAAAAAAAAAATTAATCATGTCCATCCCAGGAGGCTCTGAGGTGCCTTTGAAGTGTTCTTTTTCTTTCTTGGTAGCATGTTTGCCGCAGCAATGGAACATTCCACAAACTGTGATGTCATCAGTGGAATGTCCATCTGTGTTGAAAAGTTTAGCAACAGGAGATGCGCCTGTGTAAACCCTAAAACGTATCAAATGTTCAACAAAAGCTTTGTTTCACCAATAAAATATAAACTGTATTTTCTATTTTAATAACATGTATACTGAGAGTGAAGCAGGATAGATCAGATATTCAAATAGTCACAGCAGAGCTGAGTAAACATTCATCAGAAGCATCCACACTTAATCCCAAGATGATAAATAAGTGAGCACATCTGTACTACTCAACACCAGTTACACAATAATGTGTCATGTTCATTACTTGTTGAGTGAACACATTAACATGGCTATTTTGTAAGCTAATGTTGTACATGTGTTGTTTTAAAATATAAACACAGATTAGACAATGTCAGTGTGCTCCCCACTTACCAGGGTTATTTAGAAACAGGAGAAAGTAAATTATGTTTTCCTAGGGAAACTATTCTTTTGCTTCAGTGCAAAGTTTTCACAATTTTTTTTTTTTTTTTTTCCTAAAGTAAAAACATTCTTTTAATGTTACAAAACTGGGAAGGAAGAAACTAATTAGTTCCAAACAAGGGACCTTAAAATGAACAGTACGACTTGCTTATATTTTCTGGTACCATTTTTTTTTTTTCTTCTTTCAAAAAGGGGTCTACTGTTTAGAAAAGTGTAACAAGCAAAGGCTGAAGAGACACAGACACAAAGACAAACCACATGCTTTCATTCTGCATTTATGAGATGCTGCGTTACATTCCTAGGACAAAGAAGAAAAATATTACTTGTAAAAAAAAAAAAAAAAATTTAAAAAGGCACCTTATTTTTAGACTTCCCCAGTGCATATCCTGTACCCTGAATGCAGTTGTTAAACTGGTAATTTTCATTTTTCATACATACGAAACCTATTTCCCTGTGCTGGTGGCAGTGGTGCAGTATTTGCATTTGGAAGCTGACTGCACCTGTGAAGCATTCTAGAAGCCCCTTTACATTGCAGTATTACTCAGTAATAATGGTTGTAACAGGACTGTATTGTATGTTTGAGCTATTTTGTTTTAACTTTGTATCGCGCTCTGGGATGCCAGGGTGTGAAGGGTTCCATATAAAAATACATTTGTATTGTATTGTAATTTGTATTAAAAAAATAGTAAGGAAGTAAATTTGTGAATTAAGCCATGCAGAGACTGCTCCCAGTGGCTGCTCCTCCATATCTGGATGGCAAAGCTTTCAATCAAACAATAGCTTGCTCTAATTTGCTGACACCTAGTGGTCTTTACAGTCTCTGGCTTGGTACACATGATATGAGAGTTGTCACAGTCATGGGACATAGTCTTACCATACCTAAATAGATATTTTTGTTATAACATAAAATATGGATAATCCAGTTATTATTCAGCAGTACTTTCTACCTGTGTCAATTGAAATCCCACCTTGGGTCTGTCTAGCAGTAATCTGACTGCTTT